>NW_025335550.1:10468325-10649853 GCF_004798865.1 Varanus komodoensis | reverse complement strand
CTCGATGCGCTCCCCCTCCTCGTCGTCCTCCGCCGGCGGCGGCGCCGGCGCTGGCGGGGTGCGCGCGGCTCTGCGGGGTGGGCCCGGCTCGGGGCTGCCGGCGGCGGAGCGCGCAGCGCAAGGGGGCGGCGGGCGACAGCAGCGAGCCGGACACGGACCCGGAGGAGGGCGGCGGCGGCGGCGGCGGCGCGGCGGCGGCGGCGGAGGACGACGAGGAGGAGGAGCGCATCGAGGGGGCGGCCCTGGCCGCGGACGCCCCGCGGGGCGCCGGCCAGGCCCCGCTCTCGCTGCTCGAGCTGCCGCCGGAGCTGCTGGTGCAGATCTTCGGCTCCCTGCCCGGCACCGAGCTGCCCAACCTGGCGCTGGTCTGCGGCGCCTTCCGGCGCATCCTCCGCACCGACACCATCTGGCGCCGGCGCTGCAAGGAAGGTACGCTCCGCCGCGGGAGGGCGAGAGGGCGCCGCGCCCGGCAGCCTTGCCTTGCTCCCGGGCCCGGCGCCCGCCCCGCCCCGCGTTTTGGACTCCCTTCCTCGTGATCCCCGACCGTGGTGCTGGCAGGACTCGCAGTCAAGGCCCGAGGCTGCCGCCACCTGCCTGGATGGGGCCCATCACCTGTTGCTGGACTGCAGTGTCTGTGGTTGGGGATGGTGGGAGCTGTGGCCGAAACTTGTGAGGGCAGCGTGTTGCTGGCCTCCCTGTGCGTCTCTCAAAGCCCGGCTCCAGCGCTGCTTGCATGGGACAGCTACTGACTTCTCTGGAAGTGGCGTTGGCTCCGAATGATGGGGTTTTCCTTGTTGGGGGACACATGGACCACTGGAGGTGGTGGTCTCGGCCTCGGACACAAGGAGAGGATAGAGCAGGTGCTTTGCCAGACTGGAGCTAAGAGACATGAAACGTGGGCTGGCAGGGAGGAAGAGAAACAACAGTGCGGAAAGGTTGGGTGGAGATCGGCTTGAGGAGTGCATTTATCCATTCCCGGTTTCACCCCTCCATGGAGTATGTGGAATTGTACAAAGAGAGAGACGTTCTGTGCAGTCGAATGGCAGATCTCTAAAATGTCCCCCAGGCAAAAATAAACATTGTCCTAAAGACAAAGTAGACTCATCATGGCGAAAGCTTTTACGGACCACTAAAATGAAGAGCGTATGCCTTTGGAAACTTTCATTGTGATACATGGGTGGCAGGAAAACAAGATGTTGAACTACCTTTTTTTGGGAAGTTCTTACCATCCAGACCAAGACATTATCTAAAATAGCAGGTGTATCTCTACCTGACACAAATAAGCCTCTTT
The DNA here is from genome assembly GCF_004798865.1 of Varanus komodoensis. Lineage (NCBI taxonomy): Eukaryota > Metazoa > Chordata > Lepidosauria > Squamata > Varanidae > Varanus > Varanus komodoensis. The sequence goes on along the minus strand of NW_025335550.1, from coordinate 10,648,562 downwards.
TAAAATGCATGGCATCTGATTACCTAGAAATCAGAGGCAGATCATTTGTTTGAGGCCTGTGGATAATCACTGATTGCACTGTGAGCTTTTATCCTTAGATACAAAAGAATTTGAAATGTATTTGCCACAGTTCAACATGTTGAGAGTTGCAGATCATGATGCTGATGGATGGAGGATTCTGTCCTCAAAGGGGCTTCCAGCCCCTTCATCTTACTCTACTACACAGTTGGTGCCACCTGCAAATGAAGTTCTGGAAGCTCCTTGGGGCCAGCTTCCAGAATGGAAAGCCTCAAAGTGGAGCAGAGAGGGCAGGCAAGGACAGTTCAAGGAAAGGGAGGGGAGTGTCAGCTGAAGTACAGGTAAGACAAGGCCTGAGTAGTTTTCAAGAGGCTCTCTTAAAGGACTATGAGTATTCTGAAAAACTAATCACACAGGCAGTTCCTTAAGGCAAGACCTCTGGGGGGGGTATGCAGAGGAAGGTTCTCTGATGTCCGGCTTGTAATTTGAGGACCACGAGCTAGGTTGCAGATCTGTAGTTCTGAAGGAAGTACTGGTAAAAGAATTCTGAGAGAACTTGAGGTAAAAGTAAAACCTTTTATCAATCTTTTAAAACTGTTTCTAAGTATTAATTCATAATTTTATTATGAGATGTAAGTTTACAAGTGAGTTGCATAAACCCAATAGCACAGCTGTGATCCATCAAGCCAAGAACGTCCAGCAGGCATACGCTGCAATCTACTGGACTTGTGACCATCTCCCCAATTCTTGCTATCCCAGGTAGCAAAAACAAGAGGTTGGCTGAGCCTCTTGTGGATTGCAAGCTGGTGGCTGTGTGTGTGTGTGTGTGTGTGTGTGTGTGTGTGTGTGTGTGTTAAAAGGCCCATCCAATCAGTAGTACAATGTGAGTGCCCACAGAGCTTAGTTTGTTATCTGAGTTAGAAGAAACACCCCAGGCATGAAAGGTACTTTCCTTAATGGTTCCATAGCCTTAGTTTCCCCTTTAGCATTCCTCAAAATGAATGGCACGTCTGTTCTTAGTGTGGAAGCAAGGTGAGATCACTGTGGGGCAGGGTAACACAGCCAACACACACAGTGCCCAGGATAACATTCAGGGTGCAGGTGAAGCTTGTGTGAAAGGTATGCCGAATATCGGCGTCATGTGTCATCAGGGGCATTGCTGGGCCTGAGCCCTTTAGACCCCACTCTTGTTTCTGCTTCCCCAAACCCAGATCTTTTCCATGGAGCCCTGAGCATCTCCTGGTGTCAACAGAAGGTGTTTTTCTCAGCTTCATTGCCGTGCATAGGGCAGATGTCAGGGGGGGTGGCGACTGGAGAGGGAAGATTAACTCACCCCTTCCATAAGCTGCAACTTCCCCAGTGAGGTCTTTCCCTGCGTAGCAATTTAGTTTAAAAAATATCCCGTTGACTTAAGATGATTTGGAACAGGGTGCAAATTAACCGAACAATTTATCTTATGTCAGATGCTTCAGATGAGACGATAATTGCCTGGCTTTGCTTTCTGTGAAATTTAAATAAAACCCAGTAATTATTTCTTCTTCTGTGTGTATGAATATCAATTAGTATATGCAGAGTTTTGTGCTGTGGGCCTGGGCCTTAACCTTTTAAACGCTAAGCAACACCCCTGCGTATCCTCCTTTCATCGCTTCCTGTGCCACTGAATCAGAAATCTCAGGCCCCGTGGAACAGGGAGATCACGTCCTATGACTTGCTTTCCTCTCCTCTCCAGCATTGCTGCTGGGCCCATGGTCTTCTGCTGAAGGCCCGTCTTCTCCCTCCTCCTAGCCAGGGGCAGCTGCATCTGTTGTCGGCTATGAAGTCACGCCTTGGGACCTGCAAGGGTGGACTAGACCTCTGCGGGCAGCCAGCGATTGTGCTTGTCCGAATGGGAGACTTGGGCTGCCTCAGGAGTGCCGTCTGCAGCTGCAAGGGCTACATTCTAATTTGTGTGATAGCTCTGTTGGGCGATAGTTGCCAGCACTGACTCATCTTTCTGGATAGCGCACAGCTTAGAACACTCTTTAAATGGAGTTTACATCATGTTGCCTCAAACCACCGCAGTCCTCTTTGCCTGGGATGACTTTGGACAGGTGCTATCTTTCCGTCAGAGCTATTGCGCAGGGAAGGGGAACAAGACGGGGTGTCTCTCCCTGGGCTATGGAATATCGTGGCATTTATAGCATCTGAGCTCTCTTGTGTAGAAAGCCCTGTTCTTTCCAAGTGTTTTCCACACTGGGAAGTATCGATGGGGTTACCGAATTCCCCTCTCATAAAATGAGGCATCTACAGCATGATAGCTTTTTAAAACATCTCCATGGAATTGATTGTCTGGTTTCCTTAGGCAGCTTGTTGTCTGAAGTAGGAATGGGCAGAGGGGGGAACAGACCCTTGATGTAACTTACTTGTATAGTTAAATACAGTGTGTATTGTCCTTTTGTGAATACAGTCCCGCCCCCCTTCCTGAAAGAAAGTTATTCCTATTAATCTAATCTTTTTAGGACTACAAGCTGACTTTCTGTTTAGTGGATAAAATTGCTTATTAGGCCATAGTAAAGAAAGTTTTCCTGAGCAGATCTGCACCATGGAACTATCCTTGTAGCTGTTTGAGAAAGTTTGTTTTTTGCTCTTTTTTTTTAAACGCCTGGTTTGGGTTTGGGGTTGGGTTTGGGGTTGTGTCAGAGCTGGCTGGCCTGTAAGATAATGGTTGTTTGGTTAGTGGCCTGCAAAGCGCCAGAGGCAGATAGAGAGTCTGTCCTGGGAGGGATGCTTGCTTGCTTGCTCTGTTTTCCTTTAAGCATCACATTTTTGAATGTGAAATGGGCCAACTAGTCACAGGGGTTGTAATTTGACCTGCTCAGGCACATTCCAAATAGCCTACTGCTTTGTTGTGCTTTTGTTGCTAATTCGTGTGGTTCAGTAGCTACAACATGTTACAACGTCAGCTAAGTATATTTCTGATGTATTTTTGGAAGTGCACTGGGAATCTAGCTCATGATTGCAATACCGTCTGCGGGGCCTGTCGCTCGGTGATGGAGTGTGTCTTTGCCTGCAGAAGAGCCCAGGCTGGTTCCCGGCACCTCCAGTTTGAGCTGGAGGAACACCTGCCTGAAGTCCTGGGGATCTGCTGGCGCTGTTGGGCCACAGGGACCAGGAGTCTGACTCCACAGGCAGCTTCCCGTGTTGCCAAGTGCATCAGGTACCCTGGAAGTGAATGTGTGCGATGAATCTGAATTCGGTGGGCCTGCAGGGGGGTCTTTGCTTGCGGCTGCGCAAGCAAGACACAAATATCAGGGAGCGAGACCTCACCTCGTTCACCACCACCCGTTTCCAGATGCACCAGGATCACGTCTTGGCCTCGTTTCGCCCTTGACCAAAATGAACTTTTTTCTTGCAAGCTCGAGCTATGCTAGAAATGGACACTTGATCTCCGCGGCCCCCTCAGCCTGGCACTCCTTCGCGTGCTTGTGGATCCGTGTTAGCAAGCGGTTACCCTTTCCGCTCCTCTCGGGGGCCGATGCCCTTTGACGCTTGTGGAGAAACAGCCTGGGGAGAAACAGCTTCCCTCTGAACCATGACTTTGCGGAGCCAAGAGCTGCAGCTCAGTTTTGTGCAAAGCTATAAATAGATGGTGACGGTCACGGCTGTCCCAGGAAGTGCAGCAACTGAATTAGCAAGCCTCTCCTTTGTATGTTGCTTGACTTGCTTTCATTATCCAAGGATCCCCAAGCTCCGTTTGTTTATGACACACCTGCTGTTCTGAACTTTGGCTTGACAAGAAGAAAGTCAGAGGGGCGTAATGATCAGCCCAGCCCTCCAGGAAACCTGGACATTGGCAAAAGATCAACAGACGCCACTAGCCACTAACGGTTAACGAAGCGTTTGCATACTCCTGTAGCTACAAGAGCAGGCAACCTGTTAGATTTTTTGGGCTGCTTCTCCCGTGCTTCCTCACTGTTGGTCACGCTGTCCAGGGCTTATGGCAGTTGCAGTCTGTAGCATCTGGTGACACCCCCAAACAGCAGGGTCGAGCAACGCTTTTCCTGTCAATGGCCACCCCCCACAGTTAATGTGTCGGGCTCCGTGTGGTGGGGCCGTGGCAAAAGCTTAAGAGGGTGACCACCTTGTTCTGCACTTCGCTTCTCTCTCTTTCCAAAGTCTTTTCTGCCCCATGGGCTGCCTGGGAAGGGACCAATCCCTCTCGCCAGAGGTCTGGACTGATCTCCTGCAATAGGTTTTTGCATTTAGGCTGGGAGCCACATGCCGTTCACCATGCAGTGTGTCTATCCCCGCCATAACGCGTGTCTTATCTGGAGTTACTTGCTGACTTGGCGAGCTCCTTTCTTCAGGGCGCTTATTTGTGGCATAGGAACGCAGTGCCAGGAGGTTCTGTTCCTTTTGCTAAGAAAGGCCCCACAAATGGCTATTTTGTTATTTAGTTATATTAAATTTTCCTCCAAGATGCTCAGCAAGGTGCAAATGGGGATTTGAACCCTGCTCTCTCTGGCCTAAACCCCGTCTCTAATCAGCACACTTCAGGGGTATTCTTTTGCTGCCTCCTGTTTTCCAGGCTTAGAAAATGGTCAGCAGCATGTATCATATTGGTGAAAGTAACATAGGGAATCTTCCGAGCTGTGGTTAGACTTGGAGGTATTTCACTCCGGATTTCCATCTTCTTTTGCACTCTCAAGTTTCTTTCAAGGATAGCTAATAACTCTCAGGATGATGTGTAGTAAAAACACAAAAACAGACCCAAATGCACATAAAAACAGAAGCAGCATAATCTAGCACTGATTCAACAGCAATAATCAATTAAAAGCAGCCGTGATTAAAAGAGGTGTCGCAAGACGTTCTATAGAGAGCAGATCAAACTACTGGAAAACACAGTACAGTAACAGAACTATATAGCTGATTAGGAGACCCGAGAAAAGCTGGCACCAAAAAGATGGCAAAGCAGGTGCCAGGTCGATCTCTGGGGTCAACCCACACCTTTGGGGATGCTTCTGAAAGTATCCACCTGTCCCGTCTCCGTGCAGGAGGGTCCTCTGAGCCAGCTCTCTCGCGGTGACCCCGCAGGTAGGGCTGCGTGTTCCTACACGTACGGTGTCCCGACTTGTGCTGAGTTTTGTCGTTCATTTAACGGGGTTCTAAAGCATTCTGAGAATGGTTCCTCCGGTTTTAAATTGCACCCAAACCCCTCCATGTGCCTCTTTTTTTCATATATAGTTGGAAACTTCCAGCAATGCACAGTGCAGTGAACTAAGTGGATTACCAAGTATGGGAGAGGGGGCTCCACAGAGGTCAGGTGCGTCTCTCAAGGCAGCGGAGCCGGTACTCTGGGGTGCGTAAAACTGTGATGCTGGCGACTCGAAATGTGAAATATGTTTCTATTTCAGTTGTTAAATTTCTAGTAAAAAACACAGGTCATACCCCGCCAAGCCAAATGTAGCTTCACAGGGTGGCCTGCCCATGGATCTGACACCAGGCACTCTCATTTTCTGTAGTTCTAGGCAAGCATTAAAATTTGGGAGGTGCTTTCAGCCCCTGGTAGGTCATAGATGGTGCGCAGCTGATTTGTAGTATTTTTTGTCGATGTGAAATAGAGGCATGCCATTCATGTTCCAGATGTGGAAATAAAAGGCCATGTCTTTCCATGCGACGGTGCCCATAACAATCGTTTTTGGGAGCTGTGCTACATTTCCAGAGGGGCTAGTTTGATGGAAACTCAAAATAGGAACTTCTTGGTGGTAGTGCTGAGATCGTGGAACACTCTCGTGAAGGCAGTGGCATTGGCTCCTTCCAGCTTTTGCTTTCGATAGGCAATAAGTACTGTTTGTTTGTTCGACTTTTCATGTTGTGGAATGTTTTTGTTTTTCCTTAAGTCTACTTGCTGCTCTTATTTATTTTTATTTTATTTTTTATTTATTAAAACATTTTTAATGTATCCTTATGTCTTTAAATGTTTTTCTTGTATGTTTCTTTTCTGGTAGGCAGATGGTGTGATTTATAAGCTTAATAAATACACTAACAAACGTAAATAAATGGATGTTGAATAGTCTAGACTTTTAAAAAACCCTGTAACTGGCATATATACTTCTGGGATGAGATTATGGAAACTGTGGGTTTGGTTTTGTTGGTTGTAGACTGTAGACCAGGACCCCATGTCAGTGTGATCAAGCCACAGCGAATGCTTGCAGATGCTTTTCTTCCACGGAAGTCACAAGCTTTCCATTGGAAGAGTCAGCTGAACATTCCTGTTTCCAGACAGCAAAGAGAATTGTGTAGGAGTGTGACTTAATATTTAATTATCTCTCTTTAATTGCAGAATATGGTGTCTGTGAGAACCTGCGGAAGCTGGAGATCACGGGAGTATCCTGTCGAGAAGTGTATGCCAAACGTAAGTGCCGAGCTCACGTTCCATTTATCAGGTGGATTCGCACCAAATCTTTAGCTTGAGTGACTCAGGATTCTGGAGCAGAGCTGCAGGTCAGCAGCCGTGACTAGCGTATCTGTGAAGCTGTAAGGAGCTTGGTTCGTTTAGCATGCCAGTGCACCCCAGAAATGTCAAGATTTGGAACAGATTTGCCTGTCTTTAAGCATACAGGCATACATGCGCCGCACGGTCCCTTCCTCTGTGATTAGTGGGCTTAGCAGCAGCCAGCTTCCCCCCCTCCCCACAACTCCTCTCACACAGCAATGTGCGAGTCTGATGATTCCGATAGGATTTTGAAAAGCCTCCAGGCTTTTGATGGACTTGGCACAGAGGTTAAACTGATACCCAGTTTCTGCCGAGTCGCTTCATGGGTGAGCTCTTGCTTTGCTGCTTCTTAATCTAGAGCACCACAGAGCAGACCCCCGCTGCCCCTGTAGCATTCTAAGGTGGAAAATGATGCGCGCGTGGTGGTCAGAGGGGGCTGCAAGAGGGGGACCGACTTTCTCATATGTGCTGTAATGTATCCGCTCAGGTATAAACCCACGAGTGAAGTCAGGGCGTTTTATGAAAATCCTTCCCGACTATGAGCACATGGAGTACAGAGATGTTTACACATGCCGTATGTACCTCTTCTCGGCCAATGCTTTCTGCACTGCGTGTGAGCATGGAGTGTGGCTGCCCGGCCTCCTGACTGCCGAAGCTTCTCTGGGCCGGTGGCAGGCTGAGCGCGTGTTTGGTAGCATCAGGTGCCAAGGCAGGGGCGTCCGCTAGACCTGAGAAGCGATTCTGGCACCCCAGCTCTGTGCAGGAATGTATACGGCTGCATCGCTTAGCAAGCAATGAGACTGCATTAGCTTTGGATATCTGCAGTGGGTGTACCAACGATGGCTGCATTTGATCGAGCTCCACTGTCCTGGACAGGCCCACACAACCAGATCAGCGAAAGACGAGGCAAATTTATTTATTTTTATTTATTTATTTATTACAACATTTCTATGCCGCCCCATTCGCCGAAGCCTCGGGGCGGCTCACAAGATAAAATTAAAATACAAAAAATAACAATATAAAATGTAAAATAAGTCGCCCTGGCCAGATAAAATCAGCAAATAATATTAACAATTAAAATGACGCTTAAATAAGATTTAGATGTAGAGAACGGGTAAGAGCCAGGAAGGCAGATGATGGGCAGTGTGGAACAAGGCACAGCAAGGGAAAGTTTAGGTTGCAGTTGCCCTCTCTTGCCGAATGACCCCGAGAATAAATATTGGCGGTTTAGTCTAGGTTTGTGTAACAGCAGCAGGCTGGGCCACAGTTTAACCAGCTTAGCCTTGCCTGTTGCACGAATGCAGTGCTAAAGAAAGCGGCACCCTCTCAGCCGGCCTTTCTCATGAAATTCGAGGTGGATGGGAGGTGTGCTCTTGTGCAAAGTCCATTCACTTTGCTGCAGCTTGCACAAGACCTCCTGGGGGTTTATGTCCTCCCCACCGCACTGACCACATTAACTGCAAAGGAACCCGTGAAAGTTGGGGTTCCTGGTGCACCATAGTGCTTGTCATTCAGTTGTGGTGAAGTTCAGAGGTGGAGTTTGCAGTCCCTGGCATCTCCAGTGGAAAAAGGGAATGGGTAGCCGCTGACGGGACTGGGACCCCGGAGGGCCTCTGCTGGAGGCGACATTGGGCAGGCTGAGCGAACAGTCAGAACTCCGTGCAAGGAATATATCGGTGAGGTTAATTTTCTCTCTCTCCAATAACTCGCCAGGGCAAATACAGGCTTCTGTGTTGACCGAGCAAGGGAAGTTCCATCTTTTGATCTGGCTAGTGAACGTCCCAAATGCTGGACACAAGCTTTTTGTGTTAGACCTTCAAGGAGTCCCAGATAAGAACAAAACGAGTGACAGTCGCAGAACTCGGGCCAGGGATTGTGGAGTGCAGTGAATCTCTGAGGGCAGCGTATGTAGGGCAGGGACAAGATCTGAACTGCGGACTTTCCGATTCAGAGCTCACAGCTCCCTTAGCCGCCGCGGGATAGCGCCTCCAGAGAGCATTGTTGGGCACGGTTGTTCTGCCCCTTTGCATGGAGGGGTAAAGTTGGCAGTAAGCTGGTGCTTCCAAGATGTACGCCTGCCTCTTTCTGCGGTGAAGTTTTACGGGGCACTTGGGCACTGGCGAGTGGCGTTTCCAGAGCCTTCGGTGAAGCTTTGCCTTCCTCTTTGACTGCAGAGCAGCGTGTATTCTGTGCAGACAGACAGAGGAATCAGATATGCAACAAACATGTGAAAGGTGGAATCTGTGATCCCGAGGAACTTGGCAATTCCAAATCTGAAAATTTATCTAAAATCTGAAACCCCAAAAAAGAGAAGCAACAGCAACTAGCTGTGAAATTGGGTAATGCCTACTAAAACATCAAGCAGTACCTGGAGTTTGGCTAAAACAGCCCATACTATATAGCAAATGCACACTCGCATCTCCTGGAACCCTTGAAGAAGCTGAGTGGAAGAAGAATGAATTCGCTCAGAGCAGCAGCGCTGGGGCAGGCAGCGTTCTTCCTTCGCCCAGCCAAGCTTCTCCACCCCACAGCACTTTGCCTCACCAGGGCTGGAGAAACGGAACCGGATTGACCTCCTTCCTGCCACAAGCAACAGGATTAGCAGCCGGGGGAGTCTTACTGCGGGAACAGCGTGGAGGAGAGAGTAAAACTCTCTCGCTCAGCAGCGCTGCCTGATCCAATTTCATTGTGCTTCCCAGTCTGTATTATCCCCCTAAGACTTCCATTAATCTTTGAGGGACGTCTTGACTACCCTGCAGTCTTTCTTCCTCTCCGTGATTAGTAGAAGCAGAATAAATTACACAAAATAAGCAACAGGGACGTGAAGTATTATTTTAATATACATAATTGCTGCAGGGCGCGGAGGGCTTAATGCTGAACACACAACGCTCTGCTTTCCTGCCCCTGGACACTCTTTGCTCGTCTTTGCGCCTGGGAATTTCACCTTCTTTGCATTGCGTTTCTCCTGCTTTTCCTTCTTTAGTACTCCACCGATACCGGCACATCTTGGGCCTCTGGCAACCAGATATTGGACCGTATGGGGGACTGCTGAACGTCGTGGTGAGTGCGGAAGCCCCCTGGTCATGGGGCTGGCAAGCGGGACGGAACGTGATGCCTGAAACCTGGGCTCCTCGGTGCATGTGGGGCTCTGTTTACTGGGCTTCCGCGAGAGCGGAAGTGGCTCGAAACTGTGTGTTTTCTCTTCGTGCTTCTAGTGATTAGCCAGAGGCTTCTCTGGGCATCGAGGAAGGGGCAGAAATGAAAGAGAACGGCTTGGCAGGTGATGCCTGCAGACGCGAAAAACGGGGAAGAGGAGAGGGCGTATTTTGGGCAGTAGGTGGGGAGGTGGCCTGGCCAAGAGGCCAGGCAGTGTGTTGGGCTTGGGTCCGCAGTCAAGCCAGTGGAGTTGGGGGCAGTCAGAACTGACCCACTGGATGCCATCCTCAGCTGCTCTCCTTGGAGGGGGCCCCACTGAAATGAATGGGAGCTGCCAGAGTTCTCTTCATTTTAAGGCCATTTGGGGAAGAGACTTTTGCCAGGGATTGTGCCCTGTGCGGCTGACCTGCTAGGAACAGGCCTTCTCCGGTGGCAGAACGCCTTCCCTTGGGCTGGAAAGGGGAGCGGTGGAGAGCAGGTCCGCCTCCGGCGGGGGTGGGGGAGGCATCTTTGGTGTCATGGACTCCCAGCCGGGGGTGTGGATCCTTGTTGGCTCCTTCCTGCCAGGCGAAGAGCTGCTGGCTTGAGGTCCTTTCCAGCTAATTAGTGTGAGGCTCCCTGCCTGCGCTCTGTGAGCAGCAAGCTGAAGGGCCGGGGGGCGGGGCGGCCTGTTTTGCTGGAAGAGCCGAGCATTTGAAAGTGCTCAGAAATGAGCTCCCTGGTGCCTGTGAGCAGCTGAGCAAGACGAGCCTTTCTGGGAGGCAATTAGGCAGCTGTGGCAGCGGGAAACCGGGAGCCTGGCCCAGAAGGCTTTGGGGCAGAGCCGCTCTCTTGGGGGAAGCTTCCCCGGGAAGGGAACCCGAGGCAAGCAAGCGGCCCGCGGCCCCTGACTCTCCGCACCTCTTGCCCTCCACTCAGGTGGATGGCCTGTTCATCATCGGCTGGATGTACCTGCCCCCCCACGACCCTCACGTGGACGACCCGATGAGATTCAAGCCCCTCTTCCGGATCCATCTGATGGAGAGGAAGAGTGCCACCGTGGAGTGCATGTACGGCCACAAAGGGCCCCACAGCGGGCATATCCAGGTGCGCCACCTGCCCTGCCTGCCTGCCTGCCCGCCCGGGTTCTGCCCGCGGGTTTTCCATAGCACGTCCTTCGAAGCCAGTGCGTGGCTCTGTGTTCGGGTGCGAGTGCGGGGCGTCTGACTCCTGCCCTTGCTTTGTCCATTCGTGCAGATCGTGAAGAAGGACGAGTTTTCGACCAAGTGCAACCAGACGGATCACCATCGGATGTCAGGGGGAAGGCAAGAGGTAAGCCCTGCCCCGGGGGGAGAGCCTCCGGCCTCGGGGCGGCACACGAATGTGGTAAATACATAGGAGGCCCGCGGAGAAGCTCAGCCTGCTGCCGGGGCTCTTCACGCAGCATTCCCTGAGCTGGGGCGCCCAGGTGTGTCGGGCCCACTCCCATCATTCCCAGCCAGCTGCTGCTGAAGCTCGAACGCTAAACTGAAGCAGAGGCCTCCCCAGACACCCACCCGGTCGTGAATCGCCACCACTTTCCTCCCCAAACAGCAACGCTTCTGCGGGCCTGAGCTGATCTCTTGAGGCTGCCTGAGTTTGCCCTCCCCGCATGCCGAAGGCCCCCCGCCGATTCGGCCTCCAGGCTTGGCACCTGCCCTGGCGCTTTACCACCATTCAGCCGGGAGGAGATCGTGAAAGGATGAAACTTTTGCTCTGGCCGAGATCCAAAGCATCGTGCAACTAATTTCACACTGTGCTTCCTTCCTCTTCCACGCAGCCCGAGCAAGCAGGTTTTGAAACGTGTTTGCAGGGAACGGGGGAGTCACCCAGAGAACAGAACTTTCTGTGTTCTGCATTGCTCCACCAACTGTTCGCAGCTGCTTTCAAAAGTGCGGGGTGGCGTGGGGGGTGTCGCATGCCGCTGCCCCTGAGAGCACTGGACACGGCTATTCAAGAAGGAACAGTGGCATAAAAGCTGTTCTGCCTTGCCCAGGAAACGTCTTGATATGAAAAATTGCAAAAGGCAGCGCAGGCCACCTTTAAAATGTTTCTTAGCATGTTATTTGCACTACCAACATTAGCAAACACACGAAAATGTGGCATTCATTACAGGTATTGCCAGATATGAATCAGCACTTGGGCTGTTTTCTCTTCTGAACCAACATGGCCTTCCGCAACCGGGTGTCTCCCAGATGTGTGGGACCACATTCCCCATCCTTCTTGGCCACCGGCAATGCTGGCTGGAACGGACGGGAGCCAGACATTGACAACATCTGGGGGGCACCAGGTTGAGCCAGGCTGGGCTGGCCGAGTTTAAGGGGGGGGGGGGGTGCATGGGCAAATTAGTCCCAGACATTGCTTTGAAAATGTTACTGTACATCTTAGCAAACACAAACACACTCTCTCCCTCCCTTGCTGGATCAGGCTCTGTGTCCTCCTCCTCTGCAGGGGGACTGAGTGTTCCAGTGTTTATTTTAATGCCCTGGTTTGCACACAAGAACGCCACCTGCTTTTTAAACCATGCCGTTGTTGCGAACAGAGTGAGAATAAGTTGAACGCACTCCTGCCCTCGAGTCATTCCTGTTGCGCACAGGAGGGGCTGAACAACCCGGGGGGCTCCACGGTTTGGCTGGGGTTTTGTGGGACAGACATCTCAGAGCTGGAGCCCAAGGCTGGTCTTCCCCAAGAAGCCAGAATTCCTCCTGCTCGCCCAGGAACTGGCTCTGCGTCTGAGAGGCTGTAAGTCTTTGTGATGGCCAGCTGCACGATAGATCGCGTGATCAGCCGTGAGCGGCGTGGGCATTCAGGTCTCACGTTGTGAATTGTGTTTCAAGATTCTCGCCCCGCCAGCCACCCCTCCTATCCCGTGCCCCAGAGCGCCGTCTTCCGCTACTCAGTGAAACAGGGAGGGTGTCCGCAGTCCAGCTGGAGAGCTGAATGTCAGCCGTGCCGGAAGACCGGACCTGAGGCTGGGGGTGCGAGAGTCCTCATTCCAGCTCATTGCCAGGCATGAGGGGTTAATGTCACATTCAGCAGCGCAGAGTTAACACTAAGGCGTTGCTGCCATGCTCCAGCGGGCAGAGGCCTGATGAAAGAGCCGCTGATTGTCAAGAGGTGGGTGGGGTGCGGGAACCGAGAAATCCTGTCACACGCTATCTGGAAAGATTGTTAAGATAAATTCGACTATCATTATCCTCAAAGGGTTCAGCACGTGCTATAGCACTAAAGCAGCAGCACGTTCTCTGCAGCAGATTCCTTGTTATGGCTCCGTCGAGGCTTAAATCTGAGCTTTGGAAAGGTTTGAAAGAGATGGTGGCTGAGATCACACACAGTGCTAAGCTCTTGTTTTAGTTGTTGAAAAGTGGATTGTTGTGGCAACAACCAGGTTAATAAACCATGTTAACCATGAACAAACAGGAAAAAAGAATCCATGGTTTGTTGCTATGAATTCTGGGTTGTTTGAACCATGGGTTGCCATTGTGTAAACCATGGATCATTCATGGGTTGTTTCTCCAGGCTACAGAGGGACAGGTTAGCATGGTTAAAAAAACAAACCTGATTACTCTATATGCCAATTCTAGCTGTACTGTAATGGTTTTTGGAGTATTGGAAGAGAGAAACAACCCAAGAATTCAGAAAATACATGGTGGCTTGTTCAGTCATCTGCTAGGCAAACCATGGGCAGGATAATAACCCATGGGTTAAATCATAGGTTGGGGTGTAGGTGAGAGAATCACTGGTTGTGTTTGCTAAGCAAAAGTTTATGATTTGTAACTTTGGCCGTGCACCACTTAGCAGAGAAGCAAAGAAGCTTCGGTTTATTTTTCTTCTTTCCAGCTTGTTTCTCTCCCACCAATTTTGCACCCTTCGGAGTGCCAGCTGCTCTTGCCAGGCACCTCTGAAGTGACACAAACAAGCCATGGTTTAAACAAATAAGTTTGTAAGCCAAGTACCAAGCATGCATTATGCTCCTGGTGTGTGGCTGGCTAACAAACCACGGCTTGATTGCCGAAATGGGTTTTACCGCAATGGCACACCATTGCATGCAAGCCCGCGAGCAGCACTACACAAAGGGTGAATTCACCCTGCCTTGGCTCAGTACATGGACCGATTCCAGGCCGGACTTCCTCCTGATAGAATTCTGGGAATTGCTGTCCGGGGTGGAGGCCGAGTCTTGTGCTGATAGTCTGGCAAATGGATGGACGGCGGGGCCTGTGGCCCCCTGTGCGGAGGGGCTTGGGCGTTCTTCAGCTCCTGTGAGAGGGATGGGCTCCGGGCAGCAGGCTCACTGCACTCGCTTCTCTCTTTCGGCGGCTTTTGCAGGAATTCCGGACGTGGCTGCGGGAGGAATGGGGGCGCACCCTGGAAGACATCTTCCATGAGCACATGCAGGAGCTCATCTTGATGAAGTTCATCTATACCAGTCAATACGAGTGAGGACGGCGCGGCTCCCACCCCACCCCTTTCAGAACGCTGATTTCCGCGTAGATTGGGCTAGCGCATGTTGTGGAAAGGCACTTCCCCGAGGACGAGCGATTCCAAAGGGAAGTGCCCCCCACGCCCGGCTCCTTCCTGGGGAGAGCTGGGAGGCCTCTGCAGCACCTGTTCTGTTCACAGACACGTAAGCAGCACTCCAGCAGAGGCAGAAGAGGCTCTCCCGGGAGGAGCCAAGCCCTCTCCCTCCTCAGGGTTCCCAGAGTGCGCTCGGCCAGCTCCCTGGGATGAGGCTCTCGCAAGCCTGCTTCCTCCCCTGCACCAGGGTTTGGGCCGGGCCGCCCAGGAGTTGCCCAGCGGTAACCTCCAGCCGCTCCAGTTGGCGGGGCCAGGGACTTGGGGAGCTGCGGTCTGGAAATCTCTGGAGAGCCGCAGGTCCTCCCACCCCTACCTGGAACTGAAGGGTTTGGGGTTCCCCAGGGTCTGCTGGAAATTTCAGCCCAGAATTGGACATTTCCCCCACTTTCCGCACGCTTAGCTCCCACCGGCTGCTCATTCCGCCTACGGAACAGGACCTGCCGGTGGGCAGAGAAGCGTGGGACCCAGTATGTGAGCTTGGCTCTTTGCAAAGTCCTGTCCCCAGAGCTGATTTCCAGAAGCCTTGCATTTATTTGGCAGCGGAGACGGGGGATGAAAGGTGTTGTGACAGTGAGGAGTGGAGCCAGCTGGGCCTGGGCCTAGGAAGTAATCCAAGGAGAGGGCCGGAGGGGTTGGGCAGTGTCCTAGACGCCAGTCGGCCACCCGCCAGAAGGCTCAGTTCTCCTCTGACTCCCAGATCCCACTCATGATGGGGAAGCTGCCCTCTGTAAGCGGGAAGGCCTAGAAAATGGCTCCCGTGGCACATTGTTTTGCAAGCTGAAAGCGGGACTTGGCCGGATTCCTTGGAACCGCCGGTGAGGGTGCACGAAGCGGGCCCGGCCCTGTCCGCCTTCGCTCAGCTGCGCCTGCATTATCTTTCAGCAACTGCTTGACCTACAGACGCATCTACCTCCCTCCACGGAGTCCCGACGATCTCATCGAGCCGGGCCTTTTCAAAGGAACCTACGGGAGCCACGGCCTGGAAATTGTCATGCTGAGCTTCCATGGGAAAAAGGCCAAAGGCACGAAGATCACGGTGAGCGCGTGTCACCTTGGCTTCGGGGCCACGGGCTGGGCACCGCCTTTCTCGGGAAGGAGATGGCGTGGGGCAGGGCAGCTTCCGCATGAGAAATACCCAGTCCTGGCCACCAGGAACCCGCTGTTCCGAAATGGCAGTAAAATGAGCCAGCTTCTGTGCACAGGGGCAGCTTGCTCAGGGGCGCCACGGCTCGTTTCGGCTGCCTGGCATCCCCAGGTGCGTTCAAGTCTTCTTGTGCAGAAGTGAGCGAAGAAGCACTGCAGGGAACCTGGCGTGGCTGGAGGAGGGCAGAGGCCGCAGCGAGTGGCCGATAGCAGGAAGCCCCGTCCTCCGGGCAGCAGTGCGCACACCCCAGGGTTCTCTGCATTGTTCCGAGCCAAGCTGTGCGTCCAAGTCGTGTTCCGGGGCTCCATGCCCAGCCGTGCGGCAAGAAAAGACTGTTCAAAGAGTGAATGAAGTGCACTGCTTTGTAGAGCGGTGGGTCAAAGGGAGCGGGCAGAGCTTACTGGCCGTGCAGCCAGCCAAGGCGAGGAGAGAATTCCCGGGTACCAGAAGTGGAAGAGGAGGCTGTGCCATGGTCGTTCAGAGCGGGTTTGGCGTATACCGGAGCATTCCCGAGGGAAGCGGCTGTGCTTGGCGCCGAACCTCTTTCCACTCGAGGGCCAAATTCCGTTTTAAAGATACTATTGGGAGCCGTGTTCTAGTTGTGGGTGCTGCCAAAACAAACACGCCTGCTGCTTTTAACGCAAACCTCTTACAGCCAAAGAGTAAACCTTGAGAGAGGCATCTTCAGCCGTCTAGTAAGGGAATACGTTGCACAAATGGCAGGAAACCACCCAGGGGGAGTGGAGAAGGGAGCAGGCCTCCATCTGCATGAAGCTAGAAGGCCAGATTTGGTCCCCAGGGCTGAGGTTCTCCGTCCTGGAATAGCAGAGGCTTTGGTGAGGAGGGCTGCGTTATTCAGTTAAAAGGCGCAACAGGGTAGAAGCGATAGGGAGGGTAGGAATTGGTGTTCTGGAGTAGTTCTTGGCTCTGGATGGAAGGTGTTTTGTACGGCGTCATTCCACTTTCTTTCCTGCCTCTCCCTAGGGTGACCCGAACATCCCGGCAGGCCAGCAGACAGTGGAGATCGACTTGGCACATCCCATCCAGCTGCCCGACATTGAAAACCTGAGCAACTTCAGCGAGCTGTCCCGCATCGTCCTCGAAGTGCAAGAGCAGGTCCGGCGGGAGCAGCAGCAACAGGAGGAAGGCCTGCAAGAGGAGCGGGGGCAGGAGGAGGCGCCCCAGCCGCAGCCGGGAGGCTCTCGCCCAGACGGGGGCCGAGAAGAAGGCCCTGCGGCTGAAGAGGGAGCGGCGGCCCAGGGCTTGAGGACGTCCCCGCGCCCATTCGTCCTGCCGGCCGGGATCGCGTCCCGGAACGAGGATTACCCGCGGAGCTGCAGAGCCTGGTAAACAGTGCGAGCAAATGGTTGTGCGCAAGGCGTGTTCCCAGACCACGCAGGACTCTCCCCGCCGATGCGCAGACGGCAAGGTGCCCGGCACGAGGGTCGCTCACTGCTCTTCTGCTCTGTCTCCCTTCCCAGCTTCTACGGGACGGGGCTCATCGCCGGCCACGGCTTCACCAGCCCCGAGCGGACGCCCGGCGTCTTCGTCCTGTTCGACGACCACCGCTTTGGCTTCATCTGGCTGGAGCTGCAGTCCTTCAGCCTCTACAGCCGCATCAAGGTCTCCTTCCAGAACGCGGAGGCTCGGTCCCGGGAGGCCTTCGACGACATGCTGAAGAACATTCAGCTGCTGACGTCATGATGGCGACCTCCCAGCAGCCGCGGGAGCCGAGACGGCGCTTCTCCTATCTTGCGGACAGGGCGCCCGCCCGGGGAGGGGGAGATCGCATGCACCTCTCCATAAGGCCTTTTTACCAAAACGTACTCACACGCTCCGTAGCGCACTAACCGTTCCGCCCCGTATGCCATGTATAGTTTGTAATATAGCTTCGTATCGTGGGAGGGCGGCCTGCCGGAGCGGCGGCAAGCATGCTGGTGCCCTCCCCTCCTCTCTTTCCCAGAAAGGGTGGTGCCCGAGGCAGCCGCCTCGCCGAGAGCGCAGGCGGGCGAGCGAGCGGCAGCGGAGGGCACGTGTGTTGCCTGCGCAACGCCGGCTGCCACTTGAGGCTCTCCCTCCGCCAGCCGGGGGTCCTCCGGGGTCTTCTTTTCTGGACAGGGCCTGTTCCCGCGGGAAAGCAAGAGCCATGGCTGCCTGTGAGAGCTGCTGGCCGTCACAAGAGTCAAGCGGGACCGTGCCCCCTTGAGCTTTCCTTGAGAGGTCACTGTGTGTGGAAACGCTGGCATGCCGTTGGGGTCCGTTCCCAAAGCCCCCCTTGCCTGTCCTTCGTGCCAGCAGCGCTAGTGGGCGGGCCGGGGGGGTGCTTGGCCAGCCGGTGCTGCTCGCTGCCCTTCTTCCCTTTCCTGCCTCTTGAGCTCCCGTGTGACCTGGGACGGAGCCTAGAATCCCCGCTGGCCACTGCTGCAGGGTTTTCTCAGGCGGTGACTTTTGCAAAGAATCGCGAGCATCCGTAGGACCATGACTGTTGGGGGGAAGTCCATTCGGCCGCATAATTAGCCCCCCCTCCCCTCCCCTGCCCTCCCCTCCCCTAACTAATCCACCATGTGTGCCTCTTGGACATAAGGACTCAACTCTGCCCCGCTCTAAATCAGCAGGGCTCTCCCCACCCCTCTTCCCATTTTCCTCCCCCCCACACCCCACAGACAGGCATACTAGACCCCCACAGTGGCCACTGAAGCAGGGGTCAAGGGCTGGAGTCCCACACAGGAGGCGGAAGGGCAGGGATGAGGCCTGAATGGGGGCTGAAGACCAGCTAGAATCCTTGAGGCCCGGTCAGTGGTGAAGAGGACGGTCTGTTTGTGCAGGCCGCCCGCAGGGTGATCGGCCTGCAGGTCGCCTGAATAGCCAGCCGGAGTGGCGTTGCCGCGGGCCTGTGTCGTGGCCTCCAGCTGCCATCGGGGCCAGGGGGCAGGTCGCAGCATCTGGAGGGCCGCTCTGGACACCCCTGCAGGTGATGGGTCTTCTCGGTAGGTTGCAAGGGGGTTTCAGGCTTCTGCCTTCCAGGGTTTGCTAGCTTAGTGGATTGTGTGGCTGGCTGGACAGCCAACAGGTCTGAGAGTGGGGGCCATGAGAGTGAGAGAAACCTCCTGCCCCCCCCCCCCGAACCAGGGTTCCCCATTGAGCCAGGCATTTGCCACGCTCCATCGCTGGGTGCTTCCAGACAAGGCTTTCATTGTGCCGTGGCCTTGCTGTACTGGCAGAGTTTTACCGGGCAGGGGACAGAGTTGGCCCTCCGTCATGTGTGACTCCCCTCTGTTTTCCCAGCACTTCCATCTTCCTTCCTTTTCTCCGTGCCGGGAAAAAACCCCTTTCAAGAGGAAAAGGCAGAACAGGTGTGCCATGTCTTTCAGCAGGGTAACATCGGGGCCCTGTGTGAAGAAGCGCCCTCAGGTGGGGGAGCCGGAGGGGCCGCATGTGCAAATCTTTTGCGGGAGCCAAACAACGGGCGATTCGGCTGTGGGCGCAGGAACATGGTTTGTCTGGCCAGCTGAGTTTCGGGAGCTTCGTGGCAGGAACGTGTCCAGTTCCACGCTAGCTTGCGCTCTGGTTGCCTCGCGCTGCTGGCTTGCTCATGCACATGACAGAATGTGGAAGGCGGGTTGTTGGTGGAGTGTGGACCTCGCCCAGCTAGTGCTATGAGAGGGCTGGGTCAGGCTGCCGCTTTTCTGTAATTCCTCACCCGGTGCCCCCCTTGCTTGCTAAACCACCCCGGAGCCTTAGAACGAGCCATGGGCTGCGGGAGGCCTGGAAGCCATGCCTGCCACCCCTTCTGGTGCATTCAGCCAACGTGCCAACCAGTGTGAGGTGAATGTAATCCTGGCGATGGAGCAGCACAGAGCCAGCATGCACGGCACGGGGAAAGGACGCCCTGGCATCTTTTCCCCCTCTGATCCTGCAAACCTGGTTTTCTTTGGAACTTTCTCAGACCTGTCCCCAGATGGAGCATTTATACAGCCTGGCTTCCTGTACGAACAGTTCGGTCGCGTGGGAGGAGCAAGGACCTCCGGCCTGCCGTTCCAAAGGGCAGGTAGTGGGAGCGTCTGCTGACCTTTCCTGTAAAGGTCGGCAGATTAACTTTCCTTGAGGCCATGGCCATGCCGAGCCTCCCAAGTGCCCCGCTGCCATTTTGCACCAGCTGGGACCAGCATCACGAGGGTCGGTCCTCTCAGATAACGTGCGGGTGCCAAGAGCGCGGCTGGCCCTCTTCTGACTGGCGAGCGAAGAGTCACAGAGCCACAGTCCTAAATGACGGCCATTCTCCTTATTTATTACCTGGGTTGATGATGCCATACCGACGATCACGATGCCAACCGTTAGGACAGGTTTCTGTAGCGTTAGTGCTGATTTGTGGCAGCATCTCTGAGCAGCACCACATGCGTGCTTGGTACTCGTCAGAGAAACAAGCAAAGCAGACAGGTCCCTGCCCTCAGGAGTCTACATGTCAACGGGGAAGGGAAAGGACATGCTCACGAGACCGCCATGAGGACTAAGCAGCAGACGCAAAGGCAGGCGCCTGTCCTGGGACGCTGTCCAGTTCTGGGGGATCCTGGCTCTTGCACTGGGCGCTCGGCCCGCGGCCCACCTCCTGTTGCATGTCCCTAGAGGTGCCGCCCCTCGCCCAGAATTCCTCCCCGACTGACCCTCCCGCCTTCTAGAGCAGTTCCCGCACTGAGGATTCTTCCCGCCCTCCTCTAGTCTGGCGCATGCTGGAGTCACCCGGATCAGCGTGTTCTGCCTCCAGTTTCAGGGTGGCGCTTCTCTCGTCCGAATTATGCAGCTTAACTGGTGGAGGGGTGGATGTTCCAGGGTGGGGGGAGGTCTGCCTGCCTCAGTTGGAGGGGCGAGCGGAGCAATACGCAGCAGCCTCCCATGTCTTTCCAGCTCTTTTCATCAATGGGAAGTTGTGCCTGACAGCTGCTCATCACGGGGGGTGGGGTGGAGGGCTGCCGCACTTTATTTCCTCGCCCTCCAAAGGTTGGATTCCAAAGTTTTGGGGGAGATGGGACAAGAAAGCCACAACTGTCAGTGTTGAGATTGCATTGCTTTCTGCGTGTCGGAAGAGTGAGCTTTTCCATCTTTCTTTTCCATCTGCTTACTGTTGCCCAAGCAGCCTTTTCCAATTTCACATAACAACAACAATAAAAGATTTTGTGAATTTGAGTCAGCTCGGGGAGCTCTGAATCTATGACCGAGGACGCTACCAGAGAGGCTGGTCGTCCGGGTCAGAAGCCTGGGCGCAGCGCCCCCTGGTGGCAAGCAGCGCAACTGCAAAGGCCTGCAGGAGCACACCTGGAGACACTGGGAGGATGGCCTCTGGATGCTAAGCGGGTGCAGCTGGGAGCGCAAGAAGGCCCTAGAAAGGCTCCCTGCTGACTACAGCCACGTGGCTTCGCTGTGGCTGCTGGTGCTCCTGCTTCCGGCTCGGTGCCGACCTGGCTGTTGCCTCTGGCCTGGCCACACCAGGTGGGGCACCTGACCTTTCCCTGCCCTCGCCTCTGGAACGGCCATCTCCTGCCAGGGCCAGGCTCTTGCTTGTTCCTGGGCGTGCCCTTGCTTTTAGACCTGCCACGCCTCGCTGCAGATCTGTCCTCGCTTGTGGTTCTGGCTTGTGGTTGGGTGCAGCTAAGACCTCCTTCCTTCCTGGCCTGGGTGCTGCGGCAGTCAGCCTGCAGCCAGCTTCCTGGACCTGACCTGGATGGTTCCTAGCACTGGTAAATCTGCTTCCGCAAGCTGGAAACAGGCTTATGATTGACTGCCTGCGCTATCCGGGGAAATGCCTGTTCTGCGCAGTCCCCATGCGTGCATGATGTACATCAGGGCTACTCCCATCTGTCCTGCCCCTCCAGCCCTGGAAAAAATGTGGTTTGAGCAGAGATGCTTCTGCTCTGTTCTTTGTATGCCACTGCATCGCCCCCAGCCCAGCTTCGCTCCCCTCTGGATCCTCTGCTTGCTTACATGGACGTAAATCACACGGTTGAGCTAGGCTTACTCCCCAATTAGTGTTCTCCGCCCCTCCCCCCCGTATCCAGAGGCCAGGCTGCATTGCTATTTACACGCAGCAGCTGCCCTTTTCCCTGGCTTCGGGCAGAAACAACACCGGGCGTTTGACCAACCCAATTTCCCCAACCCGCAGCAGGGGGCGCCCTCGCAGTGAGACGCGCTGCTTGCTCCTGCGCGCAGTTGGTCGCCTCCCAGCCATTAACGGAGGGGAGAGCAAAACTCAGGAACCGAAGCATTATTCCGGCCGTCCCCAGCTGGAGACTGTCTCCTGGCGTGCCGGGATTTTTCCTGCTCGGGTTCAGCAGGCTCCAAGATGGAGACCCGAGAAGCTGAGCCGGAAGAGCCATCCTGGCCATGTTAAATATTAGCATTCCTGGTGCTTACACAACCCACTAAAACGATCGCACGGTTACCCACGTAAGTTTACCACCCGCTTTTCTCTCCCTTTGTTTGCACTGTGGGCAGGGATAGGACTCACTTTTTTTTTTTTTAATTAAATTAGAGTCATATCCTTCCTTTTTCCCTCTTGCGAGGAATGGAAAGCAGCTTACTGCGCCCTGCTCTCCGTCTATCCTCACAACAGCCCGGTGAGGGAGGTCAGGCTGAGAGCCAGGGACGGGGCATGGTCACCCAGGGGCTGCCTGCCTGAGCCGAGAGTGGAGCCCCCCGAGCAGGGGGGCTCCACCTTTCCGCTTCCATAGCTTCACAAGGCAAGTCATCAACAGAATGTCGAAATGCAATGCCAGTATTCTTAAATTCTTAACACTTTCCAGCAGCATAAATTGAGCTCCTGGCTTTAAAAAGCACAGCTGCAGGTCCGTGCTTGCTAAGGGGCGGGTGGCGGAGGCGTTTTCCAAGGAATGCCCAGGCCAGGCCAAAGACCAGCCGAGAAATGACGCTTGGGGCGCCCTGCCCTGCCCTGCCCTGCCCTGCCCACGAACCGTGGCTTGTCCGCCTGAGCTGCTTGTGGTTACTCGGCCATGGCTTGATGGCACAGCTGAGTTCAGACAACGTGCCTGCCCTGGACTCTCGGGGAGGGACTGCCATACTGCCTGCGTGTTTGGTTTTAGCACGGCCCGTTTACAAAACCGGCGTTCTGGCGATAAGCTCATTTATACATGCGGCGCGATTTAAGAACAGAACTCCTGTTGAAAAAGCCGGCGACTTAAAAACGAAGCACGGCTTCGGCGGCGCTCTGAAGGGCACGGAGCGACGGCTCCCGGTCCACACGGCCAGGTCCCGTGAGCGGCCTCTACGCGCCGCCCGGAGGACTCGCCCCCGGCTGCGCCGCCGCAGGTGTGTGACTCCCGCCCGTGCGGAAGTTTCCCGGAGGAAGCGGAAGCGCCCCTCGCCGCCCGGGCGGGTCCAGGGGGCGCGGGGGCGGCTGGGGGTCGCAGCCGGGCGCACGCGGGAGTCCCGGCCGTGCGGGGGGCGCCCGGTTGGGGAGCGCCGCTGGGCCGCGCGGGGCGCCCCCCCGGCAGGGCTTCCCCGCCCCGCCCCCTCACGTGGCAGGCGGTGCGCCCTCCCCGGCCGCCGCTCCGAGCCTGCGCCCTGCCGCCGCCTCCGCGGGCCGGAGGAGGAGGAGGAGGAAGGGCCCGGGCCGCGCGCCGCCGCCGCCGCCGCCACGCCAGGTAAGCGGGCTCGCGCGGAGCTGTGCAGGGGCCGTGCCCTCGCCTGCGCCGCGCAGGGCGCCCCTGGGCATACGCAGAGTGCCCTTCCCCGCGCTCCCGGGCGCAGGAGCGCGCGGCGTGTGCGTCGAGCCCCCAAGTGCGCGGGTCCAGGCGGGGCCGCCCCTGTGCAGGCAGCCCGGCCTCGTCCTCGCTGGGGGGCCCGTGTCCCCTCGGGCTGGTTTCTCGAGCGAGCGCGGCCGACCGGCTTCGTGCTGCTCCTTTCATTTTTCATTCTGCCGTGCATTGGCCCGGCGTTTGGAAAGCAGTGCCTCTAAGCTCGTACAGAGTGCACTTGCTTATCTCTAAGCAGGGCCTTTGGAGCAGGGGCTGTAACGAATGTCGTCGCCCCGGAGAAGCCTGTTCAAAACCTTCGCTCGGGAACATCCGTTACAGAAACGTCCCCCAAATTAATTCTACTCCTTAGTCCTTCTTTCTTGGAGGATTAACTTTTCTTAGTGGGCAAGTTTCGGGCGCAACGGGTGGGGCTGCAGGCGGAGGGAGAGAGATGATGGTTGTGCAGGCGTGCAGAATGAATTGGCAGTTGTTAAAATAGCGTTCAACTGTAATAGCACTTTCCTTTCCGTGGGGAATAATTAAGCAAACTTGCAAGATGATACCTGAGAAGCAGGTATCTCCCAGAGCTTAACAAGGGCAGCAGGTCATGCTCAGTACTAGAAAGAGAGAGAGAATGTTTGGTTATTTCAGATATAATCCAGGTAGAAACTTGTGAGTGTCCTCCTTGAAATTCAGGGTGTAATCCTATTATTATTTATTGCATTTCTGTACCCCCTGTAGCTCAAGCTATCTGGGAGGTTTGCAACAAGGTATAAAAACAATAAAATAACATAAATGTTCTGCAACTCTCAGTATCCCCCAGCCTGCCATGGCCGCTTGGAATTGCTGAAAATTGTGTATCCGTTTTGCGGCCTACACACGAATGGAATTCATACTCTTAAACTTGTTTTTGTTTGTTACAATTCAGCTGCCCTATACTTGAAGTTCTCTGCCTGAGATACAAATGAATTTCATAGCAAACAAAATAAAAGCAACGAACACCGTGCCAGAAATAAGAAAAGCGAAACCCAGGCCTCTTCAGCTCACCCCTTTTCTCTCAGCTACCAAAGGACTGCGGTTTCCTGGCTCAACTAAAAGTGGAAATACTTCTTGTAAGTTTAGTTCCACTGCCTGGAATGGGAAGGGATGTAATTGGCATCGTCGCCAGCTGATGTGCACAGAATACGCGATACGGTGGAGGTGCAAAATATTTTATTGTGGCCCGGAAGTTAAGCAGGCAGTGCCAAACGGGGGCTTGGCTGTGAGGTGAGGAAGCTCGGCAAGTACGGAAGGGAGCCCACCCGTGCGCGTTCCGCTGCCACGTGACTCCGTTGACGACACCTGTTTCTAGGTGTGTCGGGAGCGTGTCCGAGCGAGCAGCGTCCCGGAGTTCCCTTCCAGCCTTGCGGCAGAAAGCTCTGTGCAACTCAAAGCCGACCGTGCTTGGTGCCCTGGTGAAGCAGTGCGAGGGCAGAGTCGTGCTGAGGGGAGGTCTCTCAGGGCCGGACTGGGGACCTGGGCAGGGGCAGGCGGTTGTCGGTGGAGCCCTTTCAGTCTGCAAGCGACCAGGGACTGGGCTGGGGGCTTATTTCCCAGCAGGGTTTGACATTCAAGCCCAGTAACGCTGGAGCAGCCCCAGGGCAAGACCCTGGGTGCCACGGAGGGCCCAGCCGGAGCCCAGACCTCAGCCGGACTGAGGATCTGTGGGCAGTTGTGCCCGGAAGACTGTGCAAACATGGTGGCCTCCAGACATGCAAAGCCAGCAGAGGCTTTCTCAGGAGGACTGGGAGCTGCCGTCGCTGCCACAGGGGCTTCCAACCGAGTGGGGTCGTGCCAGAGTACCACTAGAAGGGAGCTCAGCAGCCGGGGTGCCATCACCGGGAAGGCCTTGTTTCAGGGGCACCTGGCAGCACAGGCCCCCTGAGGCCCCAAAATGGTTGGTGCTGGGATGGTGGGCCTTCAAGGAGGCCACTTGGGGCTTGGGTCCTTGCGTGGGGGGTTCTGCTGAGGTTGGTGGGCCCATCTCCCCAGGGCTGACTCAGAATTTCACATGCAGCCGATCTTGGGTCTCTTCCTGCAGCCTGTTCTTCTCTGCTTGAAATGGGTTCCACCAGCTTGGAGGTGAAATTGTTCTCCTTCACCTTTCACTCCTGATTACTCCTAATAAGCACAGATCGCCTTTGATCCTGGCAAAATCCTTTATTTGCTGTGCCTTTGTTTGGCTTGGCTGGCAGAAGGGTTTGGGGAGGGGAAAAGGATCCTAGATTTGAGAAACGGGTGCTAATGTCTCTCTTTTATAACCAAGCAGGCACCTGCTTGAACTCAGGTTTGGCTTCAGCAGGCCAGTGGAGCCAGGTGAGCTATGACTCATGTTTCTGAAATGAGGAAGGGAAGACTCTGGGGGTGTTGCTGGAGGTTGGGTTAATCCCAGCAGTGAAGGAGTGGGGTGCCACGTTTCCCTGCAACAGAGGAAATACGGTTATGGGAACCCTTTAGCAGCAGGCTTGTGTCCTGTGGAGCAGCAGGGGCTTTATTGTGGGGTGTGAAGGGGGGCTCGGATGAGGACCCCCCCCGCCCTAACCAGAATAATATGAAGTGCTTCCCTGGGCATGGGAAGCTTTTTGCGTGGAGTAGAAAGGCAGACAGAAAAGCTGTCCCGAAGATGAAACATTCATTACTTTAAATCTGTATTAGCAGCAGATTGTTACTTTAGAGTAGATGCAGAGCTTGGGGGCTGATCTGGATCAGGTCCGTGAAGGTTTGGATGGGTTCTTCATTTTTACTCCCTCTCCTTCTCTGCTGGCCTTTCTCTAATTGCTTATTCAACACCAGGCCACACCAAAATATTTTGGATTCCAGTGGAGACAGCTTGCAGGTATATATGTTCGTGGGAAAATGGCAAAATTCCCTAGCCCCAGACCAGCTCAGAGAAGTCTGAGGAGTAGCCGCTGATGAGGTATTTCTGCTGATCCAAGAGTGCTCCTCTCATGCAGCTGGTGACCGGGGGGAGAGACTTCTGGGTGGCGGCACGCAGGTGCCTAAGGTGCTCCCTCCCCGTGGAGCCTTACCTGGTTCCTCTCAGTACCAGGTTTATTTGCCAGTGCATGATAACCTTTCAAAGCTATCAAGGCTTTGCTCTTTCGGGTTATTCCTGGCTGGTTTGTGGCTGTTGGATTCTACCTTTCACAGAAAAGTGTATCCTGTATGTAAGCTCTGCTAGGAATATTAGGTTTGGGAATGTATTATATTTTAATTGATATTTAATTTAATTAGTGTATTATATTTTAATTGGTGTTTTGTGAGACACTCCGAGGCTTCGGCGAATGGGGCGGCATAGAAATTTTCTAAATAAATAAATAATTAATGGGCTTTTCCAATATCATGCAGCAGTGAGTTCCACAGCCCATTCATTGCATGGCATCAGGGAAAATGCTTTTCTTTCGTTCAGTCATTAATCTTCTGCAGCATGTTTTCGTGGGGACATCAGCTACACGGGAATGTCATGCTCACCACCCTAAGCTTGGCAGCTTGGCTTGATCTGTGGGCGAGCCACCAGGGGCAAGATTGCCTGCTTGCTTTTTTGATTTAAGCAGCCAAAGGAGAGACTTTAAAATAACCTCGCCTAGTGTGAAGCAGTTGTTGGAGGGCAGGGAGAGAGAAAAGCTGTAAAATATAACCGTGCCATATTTTATGGAGCAAACCTACTCGGCTTTTGTTAGTCTTGTCCCTGGAGCAGGGAGGCGGAAGGGAAGGGAAAGCGCTGGCAAGACCTCAAGGCGGACCAGAACTGAAGGAACGCTGTTATGCTTGTGTGTCGCGAGCAGAGGGCTGGTGAATCATGATCCATGTGAAATCGGGCGTTGCCAGTGCGTGCCATAAGGACGCGCCCCTCCAAAGGGAAAAGGGGCATTTTCCCCACCAATGTTGCATTCGGCTGAGGCTGCTGGGCTTGAGACGTTGCGTCATAATGCATGGAGTCAGCGCTTAAAAGCAAGGAGTGTGGCTTCCCCCAGGGTCGGCCCGAAGGCACATGGTTGCCCATGGATCCAGCCGCTGGGGAGCATGGGCAGGAGGGTGCTCCTGCGTTTGTGTCCCGCTTTTGGGTTTTCCAAAGGGCAGCAGGTTGACTGGAGACGAGGCAGGGCTGAAGCTGTTCGGTGCGGGAATGGAGGAATGATCGGCCATCCCTATTAGAACGCTTGGCTTCCGCCTCCGGGGAGCTTCAGGCCAGATTGCCCCATGTGCCGGACAGTTCGCACCCCTGGATTAGGCCTTTCTCGCTCTGTGAGCATGGCTTTTATTCTCCCGTTGTGTTGCCGGGATCTGGGCACTGAATTGTACTGCGCTCCTCCTGCGTGTGATTTTCTTCTTCATTCTGTGATGGCACAGCTGAGAGAGGATTTCCATCTGCTTAATTCTCTTTCACCACAGGGGAGGGGGATGTTTTAAAGTGTGTGTTATCCTATCTTCTAATGAATGATATGGAACTCTGAGCCCAAGATGCTGGAATGATGAAGCTGTAGGTTTTTTTCTTATCCAAAGAAAACATGCCTTGAGAAGGGGACGCAGGCACTGGGATAACATGGCTGTGTTTTCCTTTTCTTCTTCCCCCTGAAGCTCAGTGGGTGACCTTGGGCCAGACTCTACCTTGCAGGGTTGTTGCGAGGATAACACAGAGGAAGTAGATTGTTTTAGCCTCCGTGGGCTCTTTGTGGGGGAAGTATAACCAATATCTTAAAAGTGTTTGTCTCCTTTGGTTTGGCCTTAAAAAAAAAAGGACACTGGATGGATTTTGGACATTTTCTTGTGGCTAGTGCAGCTGCCTTTATTTTTGGTTGCGTTAGCTGTTATACTGCCTGAGGTTCTTCACATTACAAATACTCTTTTATTCCTGATAATTGGTTGTTTTGGAGGCTGGAAATGCATATTCGAAGCAAGTGGACAGAGCAAGCAGGCAATGCCCTGACCAAGCTGTTTGAGAAGCAGCCCTCGCTGGGTTTTCATTGTACACACGCCTGTATTTCCTTGATTGCACTAAGGTTTCTGCTTATGTTTTTCTTGGGACCTGTTGGGTTATTTCATGCCCTCCTGATTCATTTCTGCTCTTTCCCCCTCCTCCTCCACGTATTGCTGATTGGAGCCACGTCTGGACTTTCCTGCTTTTTCCTGTCCTGGAACAAGCCAGTTTATCCCCAAGCAGCAGGCGGTGCTAGCTTTGCACAGGCCGAAACGGCCCTTGGTTTGATGCGGTGAAGGCTTCCAGCAAATGCACACCAGTGCAAGGGCCTGCGCCTGCCCCATCGAAGCGGGGTCGTGCCCGGTGGCCCCCTGGGCATAGCAAGCCACGGGCACCCACTGAGTCCAATCTGCTCTCTGCCGAGGGGTGCAGGGGCCGTTCGTAGAACCGTATCTGCCCCCATGGCTCTCGCTTGTGTCGACGGCAAAGCAAGTCCGCCTGTGGCAGCTGGAGAGGCAGCCGAACGGCTCGAAACGATTGCGTTCTGAAAAGAGGGATGACTAGACTGGCAGGCCTGTTGTTTATTCTGGTGCATGATTGGATTGATTGGACAGCAGTTGGACCTTAGCGTGGAATTTTTGTTTGTTTAGTCAGTCCAGAATGCATTCTTGTGCGCGCAGGTTGAGGAGAACGGGCCGCAGCTCACGGCGATGTGTCAGGTGATGCCTCTGGAGGCCGAACCTTTTGCCTGGGCCAGCGGTGATGCTGGCTGGCGCTCAGCCGCTCCTGCCACGCACCGCTTGGGCCCCAGGACCCTTCCACGGGCTGCTTTTGCGCCTTGCTTTTTGAACAACTGACGTTTGGGGTCGGGCACGAGAGCAGCTCTGCTGGATGGGACCAGGCGGGTTCCTTTTCGTCTGGGCTCCAGCCTCCCGCAGCGGGGAGGCCGGCAGTCCTGGCAAGCCTGCCGCCGAGAAAATGGGGCTCTGCCCTGCTGTTGGTGTGAGCGTCTCGCGCTGTGGTCTCAGCCCGCCAACAGACCTGCTTGTCTCCCAGATCGCTGTTCTGCAGATGCTCTTCCCCGCTGGTCCCTTGCCAGGCTGCGTCAAGTCAAGCCCCTCTCCTCCGCCTCTCCATCCGTCCGTCCTTCCCTTCCTGCGGCAGCAGCTGTGCTCCATTCACGGCTGGAAACGCAAACAAGGAGCCCGTCCCTTCTGCAGCGTGTGGCTCTCTGCGGCTGCCGTCTGTTTCTCCGAAGGCCTTGCTGCCGTGCTGGAAACGTGCTGCCCGTGTGGAGGCATGTGCACCCCGGGGTGTCGTCCTGCTGCTCCGTGATGCGTGGCCACGCTCGAGGCAAGGCAGATCCCGCCCCGGGGAGGCAGGGGGGGGGGGGGCGTCACGCGCCTTGTGGCTGATGCTTCCTTCCAGTCCAGTGCGTTGTGCATCGGCCTCCTCGATCCATGCGCTCCGTTGCCTCACCTGCCTGGCAGTCCTTCTGAGGGGTCTCCGCAGGAGGAGAGGAGGAAACTGCTGTTCAGTTGTGCAGGGAGGGGGTTTGCGGGGAGCCTTCCCCGGACATGTGGCTTGGCAGGAAGCCGGAAGGATGAAAAGGGGGGAATCTTGCAGCAAGCAAGGATATCCCCCAGTAGAGAGTCTCCTCTGTACAGCTCAGCTTTCGCATTTGCATCGGCGTCACCTCCCCGCTCTGAAAGCGCAGGCTTGGGATGTGAACTAGGTGGGGAAGGGGTTGGGACACGACACGGAACTTACAAGGGGGATGAGCAAGATTGGTCCAGACAGCCGATGAGTTTGGGGGGAGACGCGGTCGAACAGGGAGGGGCTGGCAAGGCGGGGTGTGGATTCATTAGCGGCCTCACATGAGCTGGAATCAGTCCGAATTAGTGGACTTAACCAATATCAGGCATCCCTGTCGTCTGCCCCACAAGCTGTGAGAACCTTCCTGAGGATGGAGTTAAGCCTTCTGGAAAGGAAGGGAGCAGGGAGCTGCTGTTCGGAATCAGTTCTTCACAAGGGCAAGAGGTGCCCCCAAAACCAGAGGGAACCTGATTTTGATGCTGCGCAAACAAGCTTCTTATGAAACATCCTGTGTCGGGGGAAAAAATCTGTCGAGCCCAGATAAAGGGCTTTCATCCTTCCTTGATCCCTTTCTTTTCTCTTTTGTCCTCCGTTAGCTTTTCTCCATGGTGCAGTGGCAAATTCTTGTGGGCAGGGCAAATTCTTGTGACTCATCAGGGTCATCCATCTAGCTGCACTATTGAGAACATGTCAAAATTTCAGGCAGTTGCTTTGAGCCAAATCAACCACCCACTTCTGGGAATTTTCATCTGCTAGGAGCAGGTCCCTTGCAAAACCAGTGGGTCTTAATTGCCCACCCCAAACCAAGACACCCCAAACTTCTTTCCATTAGAACAGGGAGTGATCTCCTGTTGGGGAATTCTTTTCCTCCCCACAGTGACTCCCAGCTGGAAGGAACAGGGAATTCTGGAAGACTGGCAGATGTTTGCTAATAAAATACCACCTGGCACCACATCCTTATCGCCCTGTCTCCAGTACAGCATTGATTTTAAAGCAAAGCATAAAACTTTCAGCATTTCATGCCACCAATAATGGCATGAAACATCAATCAATATCTCAAAACTGTTTCTTGTACTTGGTGCGGCAGAACAATATTGATGCTTTTGCTACAGAAAATTAATCAATTTGGCAAGACTTTCCTTGCTTCTGTACTTCCCTTTCTGGTTCCCTTCTTCAAATTTGGAAACCCGCTAGAACTTTTTCAATTAGGTTTGGCTTGCTGCATAATTCCATCCCAGCATTTCAGAACTTAATGTCCGAGTGTGAGGATGGCCTTTGTGGGGGATACACTTGGATAATAAATACGTGAAGTTTGCCGCTGAACCAACTTCTCTTTCTAATTTCTCCGTGTAGCTGTTTGTGCTGCCTCTTAAGTCTCTTATTTCCTGCAAAAGACTGCTGGAGGGAGTTATGGGGTTTGTTATCCACAAAAACAATGCAGTGTTTAATTAATTGAATAAGTGCAGCAATGACAACCAGGCTGCTGGCGTCCTTTTCAGAAAAGTGGGCTTAGATTGACATTGGTCAACCGGACCTTGTTCCCTCTTCACCAGCAGTGGCTCAATTTTCTTTTCCTTGGACGCAGTTTTGATCTCCGTGGTGGCTTGACAAGATTGCTCATTTGGCGTTTCATGGCTCTTTCTTTTACACGTTCTTGCCTTTAGTTCCCAAGGCTCCTCTGGATGGGATTTTGTGAGTGTGGGTGCGTGCACGTGCTGTAGCTACACTATAATTAAAGCATTGTTAGAAAGGTAATTGCACTGAGTGTAACCGCAGTTCGAGTCCTCGTAATATGGTTTCTATTATCCATCTCTCATACGAGACAAAATGTCTTGACATCAGTTCACTCCGGTTATATTGAGCTGGGGCTAAGCGTCCCTTTGCAAAGCTTGGTACCAAAAGGGACCTGTCATCCTTGGAATCTCCCTTGGATAAAGTGTTTAAGTGAAGGTTGACTGTTGCCATGGAAGGGGAAGTTCAGAGACGAAGTGTCTAGGTAACTGTCAGCCTTCCAAGTAAGGAAAAGCTGTTTAGGTCAAAAATAGCACCTCGAACTGGGCTCAGAAACATTCGGGTCGCTGGTGGAAGCAGTCCAGATTCCGTGTGATATCCTTGGATGTTCCGCTCCTTCCATCAATGTCACTGTTGTGAGTGAGTCATCTCTAAGAAGGTGGGTTGGCTTGTTGCGTTTGTGCCATCGTGGGGTGTGCAAGCGTGTTGTGTGTTCTGATGTATCATTTTACCAAGTTCACATAGATGGACATAATTCTAGTGGAAAGGGAAGAATTAGGGGTTTTTTTGAGCCTTAACCAGTGTACAGTTGTTAAAAATGACTCTGGGAATGTGCCGCAACTCAGTGTATTTCTCCTTGTTATCCTCACAACCTTGTGCGGAAGGTAAGTGACTGACTTGAGATCACCCAGGGGCTGAGTGGGGATTCGAACCCAGCTCCCCCCAGTTTAGCCCAGCGTTTGTAGCCACACTGGTCGGCCCGATATGGTCCTTTCCACCCATTTTGCAAGCACAGGCAAAAGGCCTGCGTGGCAGTGAGTTTCTATCCCCTTTCCTTAGGAGAGACAGGTATTAAACCCCCGTTGACAGTACTGCTGGGCTGCTTTCACGGGTATTATCGCACCCAAACTGCAATTGCGAATGTCTCTGGAAGACCCAGAAGAAGCCTCTCCTAAGCTCTGCACTTATTTACCTGTAGTAATCACACCTCCTGCGGTTTTTGTTCACCTGGCTTGCCCGTGACCGCAGGAATGTTGATGCCACTGCCTTGCAGTTGTCAGGAAGGCAGGAGGAGAGAGAGTCTGTTGGATCTGGAAGCCCTTCTTGGACAAGGTGGGCAGAAGGTGGAGGTTTGGGACTCTGACCCCCGGAGACCCTTGCCAGCATGGCCAGGGGTCAGCTGAAGCCCAGGAAGCTGGAGATCGACTTCGTACCCACCCCTGCTCTGGGAGGCATGATGGCCATCTTAACCCGGTTGCTGTGGAATAAATAAAGCTTTCCCCTGCTAATAAAAGGAGAGAGTTGGCACCGGAATCTGGCACAGCTGGCTCTGTGTGGGACAGGCGGTCTTTTGCCATGTGCGTTTGCAGCCGCAGGGTAATGACCTCTAGGAGGATGTTAATTCTGCACAAAGGAAGTGCAGGATTTAATTTTTTGGGTGTGGAATCTCCACTCCCAACCTCCACTCCTCAGTCCTTTTTTTAAAAGCAAGTTTCTGGCCCTTTAGGAGCGATTGCATGTATGTATGCAAGCAGGGTGAAAGAGAAGGCAGAGAGAGGAAAATGCACATTGATCAAGGTGCAGGATACATCCTGGGAGAACAAACAGGTTAAGAAAGAGTAAAATGACTGGGTTGTGTTTCTCCTTCCAAGTAGAATACAAGAAACCAATAATGCAATCAGAACGCAGTGGCTTGTCTTCTGAAGGGTGGGAAATGTGTCTTGGTTTGGTCCAGAGCGTCACCTCAGGTGTTGTGCTTGTTCAGCGTGCATAGTCAGGATTCGGGCCTCGTCCAGGGGCAAGCAGACGCCCGGATGAAGGAGCTGTCCAGGCGGGGAGGGCCGCGGCAAAGCTTGCAAAGCTATTCAAGAAGGCTGCCCAGCTGCCGCCGTCCCTTCGGTCCACTTGCCCCCGGTCCCCGGGATTTTTGCCCCGGCCTGCCCTCCTGTTTCCGCAGCAGAATGCACATGTCAGAAATCCACCAGGCTTTCTCCAGGAGCCACTTGGATTCTAGCACAAAAAAATCGAGGGGACGCTTGGCTTTTAGCACAAAGCAGGAAGCGTCTGCCTCTCCATTAAATCCTGAAAAGATTTTCTCCTCTCCCCTCTGTTTCCTGTTCAAATGTCACTGCGCATGAGTCACAGGGAATCTAATTTCCCCCCTCTGCCGCTCGCCCGTCCTCCGGTTTTCTCTGCGGCCTCCCTCCTGCGAAAGAGGAGGGGGCATGGCTGAGCCTGAGCTTAGCAGAGTCGTGTGTCTCTTGTAAGTCCCAAGCTGGGACAATTTGAGGCCAGATGTGCCAAATGCACTGGGGAGGGCATGAGTGGTCTGCGGCACGGGCAACCTGCTGTGTGCCCTGCGCTGCCTCTGCCTGGTTGCCCAGGAGCCTGCCAGCAAGCGCCTGGCTGGGCCAGGTGTTCTCTGCTCCCACATTGCCCGGCTTTCCGAATTCCCATGATAAAGGCAGCTGTTTCTTTTCCAGCCCTCAGCACTGTAGCTGCCCCTCCGTGTCTGTGGCAGTACGGGGTGTCTCTCTCTCTCTCTCTCTCTCTCTCTCTCATTTCTGCATGATCCTTGCTAAACTGGGAAGAACCCGTTCACACCCCTGCTCGCCCCCAAAGCCTCCTCCTGAGCTGTCCACCCCTTTAATGTTTCTCATAGTGGACTATTGGCGTGTCTCATGGGACGGAGTGCAGCTCACCTGCTCTGCGGGTTGTGTTCCTCTCCTCAGATTTAGGGTGCAAGCTGCCCATTCTTCCCATTGTACAGACGCGGGCACTGAGGTTGCGAGAGCGTGCTTTTTCTGAGCCGTGTGCCGAGTTGCTGGCCGGGTGCAGCTGCCAAGAGGAAGCCTCTCCTGCTCCTGTTCTGCCTGCTGCACGTGAGCAGCTTCACTCCCCAGGTCGTGCACCTGCAGCCTTCCCACCTTCCACCTGTCCACCCCTGAGAGCGACTCTCTCAGTTCTGCCACCTCCATGGCTCGAGGACGACTCTTTATATTTTCCGTGTATTGTGAGAGGGAGGAGAATTGAGATTTGAGCCCTGTGCTTGGAGACACCCGTAACCCCCCCCCCCATGAATGGGGGCTTGGGTTTGGGGACTGGCTTTTGTTCTGCGCGGCGTGTGGGTGTTGCGTTGATGGAGCCGGTCTGCCGTCATGGCCGGGGAGCGAGCTGAGTGGAAAGCGCTCACGAAGCAGCCTTGCTCTGCAGGAGCCAGGCACGCCGGCCCTGAAATTCCCCGGGCTGGAGAGCGGCTCCCCCAGTGCACCCCCTGCCGAAATGTGTTGAAGGGCACGGGCCGCATCCGGAGAGGAAGCCGCCCCTCCGCTCGCTCCGGTCGCCTGCCCTGCGTCAGGGGCTTGTTGGCATCACGGAGGCGGGGAAGCCGCCAGCCTATCCGGGCCGTGGAGGGCCTGCCTGCGTGGGAGTGAGCCTGGATCAAAGTGCCCCACACGGCAGCGGTGTGTGGGTGAGTGAGGAGCGCCCGGCGTCTCGCAGAGCGGTGCTGAAAGCTCCCCCCGCCGTGGTCGGCAGGCCGTCCCTCTCCGCGCGTGCCGCTCTCTCCCGTTCATCTTTGCTGAAGGCGAGCAGGTACACTTGTCCTACCTGTGTGCAGCTTTTGTGTGGGGTGACGGGGGGGGGGCGGTGTGTTCTCTTTTAAGTCCTAACACAGCCAAGGTGCTTGGCTCCGTGACACGTGCCCGGTGTGCGTTTCATGCGGTGTAAACTGCGGAGCGCAAAGCCATGTGCAGGAAGATTAAAGAAAAGCGGAATAACTTTCATGATTTTGCATGTTAAGCATTGCAAGGAGCCTTTTGCAGGAGTTGTCTGCTTTTTGCTAGTTGAATAAATTGTCTTGGTACCCAACTCTTCAGGGTTAAGGAAGCAGAAGGAATCTTGTGGTACCCTAAAGATGGGCCCAGGATTTATTTTGGCACAAAATTGCAGGCACTGGAGTCCAGTTTGTGAGATGCGATGATCCACAAAGTTTGTGCCTGGGTGAAGGTCCTTCCCTTTCATGTGCGTTGCTGTTTTTGCTACTCTTGCACCCGTTTCTCTCTCCACTACTGGTCCCTTTGATGTAAAGGAAAACAAACCAATATAAAAGAACTGCTGTAAGGAATCTCCTCCTGTAGTATATGTGGGTATTCATAATTATTCATGGCTTCTCTACTTTCTCCATCCTTCAGTCCCGGTTTCTCTCCTTTATGTACTATCTTCAGTTGAGCTTTCTTTCTTTGTTTTTATTTTTTATATTTTCTTAACATAAGCAAATTCCCAAAAAATGCGAAAGAGAACAAACTAAAATGAACAAAGCAAGCGAAAATCAACGAAGTTGCCAAGGGAATCTATAGAAATACAACCCATCTTTCTATCTTTCGACACTGTATGAGAGTTTCAGAAAAAAGAAATGCTCAGTATATACAACAGATCTTCCAACCACTTCAAATCCTCTACTGCTTTGTTTTTCTCTCTTTGGCGAACTCTGCTCTTCGGTGGAACTTTCTCGTGGATGCGTTGGCTCTGCATTTTGCCTTTGGATGTGCATTGGCCCTTTGGCCACGCTCCCTTTGAGGCTGCTGATTTTTTAGGGTCCTTGAAGTGCCCGCTGTCAGCAGAAGGCTGGGCTGCCCCACTGCACCTTCGGGGCGGGCCTCTTGTCCCTCCTTGCACTGTACAAAGCGGGGGGGGGGGGGCTTCTGTTTTCCTGCCCTGCAGTCGAGCGTGTGAGCTGCCCAAGGGAGGGGAGCCTGGGGGTGCGTTGGGCGTGCAAGCGCCGCTTTCTGGGGTCAGCGGGGGTGCGGGGAGTCAGTGGGTTTGACGTGCATCCCTTCCATCCCCTGTGGAAACGGCTGGATTCATCCTCCTCGCAGCTTTGCATGTTGAAGGAGGGCCCGGAAAGCTCATCTCGTCAAGAGCAAATCACAGGGTCCTGACACGAGCGGCTGCAGGTGTCTTTGCCGCTTGCTCTCGCCTTTCAGGCAAAGGGGTGTAATTATTGGTAATGAGGGCACGTTGCAGAGAAAGGGGGAATGGCGGGCCTGCCAGGCAGAGGGAGGAAGAGTCCGGAGTCCAGCTGGGAAAATAATGTGCTGCTTTTGACTGGGGAGGGGAATAATGTTAGCTTCTCAGAGAGAGGCTGTGTGTGTGTGTGTGTGTGTGTGTGTGTGTGTGTGTGAGAGAGAGAGAGAGAGAGAGAGAGAGAGAGAGAGAGAGAGAGAGAGAGAGACGCTCCCCTGATCAGCCAAAACTTCAGTATCCAATAGAACTGTTTTCCCGACTCCCTGCCCTTCACAGTTATTTGATCTCAACTCCCATGATCCCCTACCCTGCCACATCTGGGGGACACCAGGTTTCAAGTTGGAGAAGGCAACAGGAGATGGATGGATGGATGCTGGAAAGAGGATCCGTTAATGTTTTGGCTCGTGCCCATATGCCCATGGAGTCTCGACCGAGAAAGCGGAAGCAGGGAGGTGAAACGCAGCTTTCTGAGGCTGTACAGAAACACCTCCTTTGGATCTTTTGGAGCATTTTTTCCACTTCTGGACTTGCCCCTCCGTCAGCCTTTCTGCTGGCCATGCTGGTGCTTCTGTGATGATGGGGGCTTTGGGGTCCTCCCTTTGGGATGAGCAGCATCTCTGAAGGCCCAGCATGGTGATGCACCGCCAGTGGTCTCCCCATGGGGCGAACTGGCTGTGGGGCGGGCCATTTCTGAACGCTTTCCTTCCATGTTGAAGATTTCCTGCAAGTGACGCAAGCCCAGAAGCCCAGCTCCAAATCTTCTGCCCCATTTTCAGTCTCTCTGCCTGCTGGTTTATTTTTACTTTGCTGTTACCTGGGATTATTAAAAATGTGATTTTCCCACTTCCTTCCAGCAGTTTGAGGTGATAAAGTCTGAACATGGTTGAGAGGACGAAATTGTCTAATTTTGTCTCAGGTGTAGACCAGGCTTTCTTCTTCTGCTATGAGAGATGCTTGCAGGGGCATGTGGTCCTTGGAGTACTGATATTGAAGTCTTCTTGCTTGGGGCCAATTTGTTCTTCCAGCAGGTGACATCGGTTTCCATTTAGGAATAAGTCACTTCTGATTTTGCCTTGTTGGTACCAACCTGACGAGAAGTCCAGACACCGGGCGGTGACGTCCAAAGCCTTTTGAACCAGAGTTTCCTTTGGGCAGCCATTGGCCCTGCTGGCTGGAAATGATGGGAGACGTAGTCCAAGGACGCGAAAACCACAGCGCCTGTGTTTCCAGAGGGGACCTGCACCTGTCCTGGAACGGGGGGCAGTTCCATTTTGGGACCTAAGAAGGCAACGGTCTATTTATTTATTTTATTTATTTATTTGTCGATTTATATCCTGCCTTTTTCCTACAAAGGGCTCAAGGCAGCTGACATCATTCTCC
The DNA here is from genome assembly GCF_004798865.1 of Varanus komodoensis. Taxonomy (NCBI): domain Eukaryota; kingdom Metazoa; phylum Chordata; class Lepidosauria; order Squamata; family Varanidae; genus Varanus; species Varanus komodoensis. The sequence goes on along the minus strand of NW_025335550.1, from coordinate 10,610,742 downwards.
TCCTCCATCTTATCCCCACAGCAACAACAGCCCTGTGAGGTAGGTTGGGCCGAGAGCCTATGACTGGCCCAAATTCACCCAGGTGGCTCCACAGCTGAGTGGGGATTCAAACTCGGATCACCTGAGTCCCAGTCCCATGCTCTTAACCACTACACCACACTGCCTCTCCAGCTGCGCCGCACTGGCTCTCCCTGGTGCTGCCAGGGTCTGCAAAGGCTCCTTCTGCGCTGGGCCACCCAGCGCAGGCCATGGAAAGGTGTCCTTGGCGGCTGGCCTGGATATTGGCTGGATTCCAGGCCCCAGCATCTTGCAGGTTTGTAAGATTGCTTTTGTAAGATGGAAAGTCCGGCACTCAGCCTCTGGGGATGAGACCAGCCTTCTGGCAAGTCCAGAGCAGAGTTCTCCTTCCTGGCATGCGTGGGTACACTGCGCCCGACTATGGAGGCTTTTTGCAGCCAGAGTGGTGAACAGTTGCTGATGGAACTTCTTGGTCATCTTCAGTCGCCTTCCCCAGCCGGGTTCCCCCTGGATCTCCTGGACTACAACTCCCAGAGTTCCCGGCTGTGGTCCAGGTTGGCTGGAACCCATGGAGGCTGAAGTCCAAAAAGGGTCTGTAGGGTGAGGAAAGCACAAGGCCCTGAGCCTGGAAGGGATCTCTTGGGCCGGAATGCCTCCGGGGCTTGGGATCCACCCAAGAACTGATCAATCACAAGAGATTTAGGGAGCACTGCCTGGAGAAGTGGAAGGTTTTCTGAAAGCACAGCCAGTGGCTCCTTTGAGAACCATTGTCTTGCCTTGGGAGGGTGCCTGAAAAAAATCGAAATATATAGCAGCAATTATCCCCTTGAAAAACAAAACCAAGAAACGGCAAGTAAAACGATGGCTCCTTACTGAGAGGCCATCTTTAAAAAGCTGCGCTTGAGTGTTTTATGGACGCAGACAGGCTGCATTAAGCCAATAATTTTGCTGGCCCCCAGAGGGTGGTTTCGAAAAGAAACTCCTCCCGTAATGGCATTTGCCACGTGGCCAAATGCCCCGTTGGTGCCAGACCTTCTGGGAAGGGCTTGCCTGTCAAGCTGAGATTCCGGTGGGGGTCCGTGTCCCGCCGTCTTCCCCAGGCCCCCCCCCACCACCACCACCGTGCTCAAGTGCAGTAGAGCCTCTGCCTGCTTCCCTTGGCAGCCATTCTAAGGGGGAGGTTTTTTGCAGTGCTCCCCCATATAAAACACAACCCTGTTTTTCATCTTGTCGTTTCGGGGTTTGATGTGTTCTCCCAGGCCAAACTCTGCTGCAGCGAGTGTTCTGCTTGCAGGGACAGAGGGTTTTAAATAACTGAGCAATAAAAATGTGTCCCTCCCGACTTTGGTGAGCCACCGCGGTCCATTCTGGCCTCCCAGATTCTGCCTTCTCATTTGTGTGTTCACGGACCAGTCTGGGCAGGAGTCGTATTTGAATTTCTGCTGAGATATCACCAGGCATTGCCCTTAAGGACTGGAAACTTCGCATTTGAAACTAAACTGAAGTTGTGCCATGGTATGGAATTCGGCACTGGAGTGAAGCTGGGCTCCCCGGTCTCTTTAGACTTGTGAGTATATTTGGGAATTCGGGGGTCAGACTAGATGGCCTGGGAGAGCCGTTCTGACTTACCGTTTCCGCCACCACACAATGCTTGATTGGCCTCCCTCTGCTTTGGCATTTACCTGTCACATCTGGGGATCTTCAGTTGCTCCTGATTCAGCAAAAACCTGGCTTTGTGTCTGTTCGGCAGAGCGATGACTCTTTAATAAGTGAGTGTCTTTTTCAGCCGATTCTTGGCAGCGCAAAGCAGCTATTGCATCTTTAAATAGGTGTTTCTACAGTCCCCGGTTCTGTCTGGGAGCAGGCTGTGGCGGCAATACATTTGCACTAGAGCGATCTTTAATATTCTGTGGGATAGCTACTCTTAAAACTGTTTATCTGCCTCTTGGAAATTAACAAACGGTCAGAGTAAAATGGATTCTTGGCATTCTTTTGGCAGCTGAAAAACTGAGACTACTAAATAGGAAGGCGAAAACCCACCTCCTGTGTTGCGACTGAGTGAGGACTTCACATAGAAACAGAGCGGGTCAGAATGGGTCTCCCGGGCCATCTAGTCTGACCCCCGGCTCCGCTCACGACATGCCCACCATGTGGGCATTATATCAGCAGGTAGTTCTGTGGAGGCTCCTCTGGAAAAAGATGCTGCAGGTACCCCGGCTGCCCTTCTGGGATAGTGAGCACACATCTGGCTCCTGAAATACTCTGGTGTTACACAGATCATTATTTATAACAAGTCGGTCTCTGTGTGGCTTTTTTTGCAGATGCCTGGAGAGACTGGGACAGAACGATGCTTGGTGAGAAACAGACCAGTCCCTTGGCATTACGCACCTTCTCACGGCCTCTGTGTCTCCCAAACAGGGATCTGAGGGACGCGCCCCGGCTCTCCGCGCATGGTGTTCTTCCCTCGCCTTTCCTGGAGCCATGGAGGCCGTTGACGTCCCGGTGGGCAACCTCATTGACTTTGACTCCGAGCCGTCCATGACGGACACCTCCGACTCCGCCCCCACGGCTCCTCTTGCCGCCAGCAGCAACGGGTTGCTGGGCCCCCTGAAGGACGGCGGGGCCCCCGTGGCGGAGGAGAGCGATGCCACGGAGTCCGCCGACAGCGAGAACGACACGACGGACTCGCCCACCCACCACAGCTGGAACAGCCGCCGCCGCTCCTCCTCGGAGTCCTACTCGTCCAACCAGAGCACGGAGTCGGCCAAGGACGAGGCGACGGCGCAGCAGCGCGAGTTCATCCGGCAGTATGTGGAGAAGATCTTCGCCGGCGGGTGAGCGGGCCCGTGGGCACGGGCGTGGGCGCTGCACCCCCTTCTGCATCTGTCCCAGGGGCGCCTCGCTTTCAGGGGGCAGGCCAGAGGGTGGCGGAGGGTGGCAGTCGCGGCTTCCCCGGGCCTCTGCCTTCCCGGCCAGCTGCGTGGCTGGCTTCGGCCCCCTGGCTGTGGCACGGCAGACCGGGAGGGAAGGAGGCCGGGCCGCTGCCCCCTCCACCCACTCCCCAGAATGCCCCCCCTTCCCCAAGGGCCGTTTTTCTGCCTTGGGGAGGCAGCCTGGTCGCAGGGAGAGGATCCGGACACAGGTCAGAGCTTTGTGTCGCTCTGCATCTCTCACTCACTCACATGTTTTCATTTATTTTTGTCAGGTTTTAATTCAGCATCTCTTTTTAATCTGCTTTTTCATGTTACCCATCGACAGGACTGGATGCACAGCAAAGTCTCTCCGGAACTGGAGGCAGTTCCCTTTTCTTGCCCTGCCCGGAGAGGCTGGGCTTGCACCCGGGTCTTTCAGCACGGACTACCCCTTAGCCGTGGCTTTCTCCAGATAAAGCCCCTGAAAGTGAATGGGGCCTTGTCTACGAGAAGGACAGGCACCTGGCCCAGTCCAGCAAAGCGGCTGCTGCATGCTTGGCCGCAGTCCCAGGGGAATTTGAACATGGCTCCGGCGACCTCGCCGACGGACGAAGAATCGCCGTCCCCACGCTGGGCTTCCCCCTCCGTGGCTCGGTCGCTTGCCCCCACCCCAAAGCCATCTCCCCTTCTCCTTGCTCTGCCTGGGGGACTCTCGCTCCCTTTGGGGGCAGGCTGCTAGCATGGGTGCAGCGGGAAGTGGCGTGTGTCCGTCCCCCCCATCCCCCCACCCCATTTCCTTTTGCTGTTTCGGGGCTGCGCCTGGGAACAGCCCCACAAAACCCAGCGGTCCACACCGGCCGGAGCGGGGCCCCTTTTCCTTGCCCCAAACCCGCCGGGGGCCTGGTCCGGATTTCCCAGCGGCAGAAGGCGACGGGCTCTCGCAGAGGGCGAGCGAGGGGAGGCTGGTTTCCGAGTCCGCGTGCTGCCAGCTGCGTGACCCCGGCCGCCAGAGGCATGCGCCGATCTCGGGCTGGCTTCTCCGCAGCTGAAGAGACGTGACTGGGCCTGACGGGGCCGCGGCGGTGAGGCGAGGAGGCGCCGCTCTGCTCTGGTGGCGGAGCGCCTGCCGCCTGCAAGGTTTCTCTTGCAGTCCCACAGCGAGCCTTTCCTCTGGAGCAGCTCGTTTGAAAGATGAGGCTGAGAGACCTGCCGGGCAGGCTGCAGATGGAGGCAGTTTGCAGAAGCAGCTGCGAGCTGCGTTTTCGGAAGGGAGGGTCGAGCAGGGTGGGCGCCTCCGTGGCCCCTGTGGTCCTGCGCACAAAGTCCCCGCTGGCCCAAGGAACAAATCTGGCCTCTGAGAAGGACTTGGGGCCACACCGCAGAGAATGGTTGGAGGATGGAGCTGGGGAAAAGAGGCCAAGCCATCTGGGGGTCCTTGGAGGACCAGACTGGGCCCCCGCCTTGGAGTTCTGCACCCCTGTCCTTGGGGGCACAGAAATGGGGAGATTTCTGTGCCTCCTCCTCCACCGCATCCTAAGGGCACTTGGCTTATGCAGACCGTTCTCTCCCTCCCCCTGCTGTTTCGACCAACTTGCCAGGCAGAAGTTCTGGAGAGCTCAGAAACATTCGCATGCTTTTGGCCTCATACAGGGACTGAACCCCACGGGTTTTTCATTCTGATTTCCATGGTTGTGGTTATCTATGAGAGATATCCTTGTACACCTGAGATTTTGATGATCTGAGATGCTACTGTTGTTACAGCAATCGTAACATTCAAGCAACTGAAACAGCTGCAAAACCTTTTGCAGTCGAGCATCTGAGAACGGAACAGATGAATTCCTGCATGGAATTAAACGCCCCATCGCTCGCTGTCGGTTGTCACAGCAGCGTGGTGAGGCCGTGGGCTGCTCTCCGTGGGCCAGCCTCCCCCCGGAGGAGTGGCGAGCCCCTTCCTCCCTGGCCGCGCCAGTGGAGCAGAAGCGCTCGTGAGCAGAGCCGTCTCTCCCCGGCTGAGTCATGCTGCTTTTTTTGGCGCAGCGATTCCTGCTTGGAGGCTTCTGGGCTCTGTCGTGCGGAGGATTCGGCCGAAGTGGCCTGTTTTTGACTCAGATACCGATGGGAAGGATTCCATCAAATTAAGTGGCTCTGCTGTGAGTCACCGGGGGCCGAGGGAGCACGGCTAGAGGTCAACACCGGGGAAAGTGGGTTCACATCTCCCTCTCTGCCCATGGCCTGGGTTCCGGACCGGGAGGGAATGTTCTGTGGGCGACTGGTATTTCCTCCTTGGTAGCCTTCCCTGAGAGGTGGTTCAAATTCCACCTGCAAAAAGAGGGGAAGGCCAGAGCAAGGACGATTTATCGGTGCCGGTCGCTTGCCCAATGCGAGAATTGCAGGGAAAGAGCTGGGATGCATCTCCACTTCGCCATTCAGAATTCAGCCACGGGGGTGGTTGAGTCGCCTTGTTTCCTCAGTCGGTTTCGAGGCAGGCAGATCAGAGTGGAAGGTCCTTCCCAGCTTGAGGGGGAGACATCGCACCTGCTCTTCTCGAAGCCTCGGGTGCGAGGGAGGCGGGAGAAAGAGGAACCCTCCGACGGCTCTCCTTCTCCTGGAATTCACTTCTCCGAGCAGAGGGGCCCATGTCCACACGCAGCTCCTCCATGTTCACGCAAGGGGAGCAACTCCCCTGCAGGTGTCCACTCACCACACAGCTGGCCCTTGGCAGGGCTCCCCCGCCCCAGTTTGGAGCTAGTGAAACCGCGGGGAAGGGCCATCGTGCAGCGGGGAAGCGTGCAGTCCGTAGGGTGAAGGTCTTGGGCTCAGTTCCTGGACAGAACTTGAGGGGCCAGCCGTGTGTTTCAGTGCCAGGCATCAGCATCTATGTCTTGATGGTGTCCGAAATAGTTTGCATCTTGACGCATCTCTCCAGCTCGGGGCACATCTCGAATTCCGACGCTGTCTTCGCAATCTGTGCCACGGCAGTGACGGTTTCCTAAATTAGACTCCAAGTGAGCTCCGTGGGGCAGATTCTTGGCATTGTACGGCACCCGGTGGTGTTGCTGAAATGCCTGGCAAACTGTGTGTGTTGAACAACACAATATTCTTGTTGTTCTTAACCGTATTGCTTACTGGGAGAGGGTGAGACTGAGAGAAGAGGTATGCTGCCAAGCTCACCTGGTGGGTCACACCTGTGGCAGGACGGACCCTGGGGACCTGCCAGTTTGCCCGCCCAACTGCCACGCAACACCAGCACACACCTTCATGCACCGGGGTGATTGTGTTCTTTTTGTGTTTGTGGTTCCAGAGAGGAATTCGACCAAGAGGAGAAGGCCAAGTTTGGGGAGCTGTGCAGCGGGGAGAACGCGAAAGGCAGGGAGTGGTTTGCCAGATACGTGAGCGCGCAGGTGAGGGCCGGGGCCGGGTGACGCAGGGTTGTGTTCTCGGGGGCCCTCTTTCTCCTGGCTGCTCCCCCGACTCGTCTTGAGACGTCTTGAGGTTCACTGCTTGTATGAACCTGGAGAAGGCAGCTCTGCCAGCATGCGCAGGGAATTGTAGGGAACACGAAAAATACCCGTGCGTTCTTGTGTTTCTCCACGGAATGATGTGTCCCACCCACCTTTGCATGCCCGTCGGGTAAAGCTCAGGAGAAAACTGCCCCCTCGAGCCAGAGCTGGGTTTGCCCTCTCCCTGGTGCTCTTTCCGTAGCGACTGGCCGTGCATTTTCCCGCTGGCAGAGCTGCTTCCTCTTCTCCGCACCGGGCTGTGTGGCCGGCCGTTGTCCCCGCTGCCTCCCCGCTTCCCATTGCAGGGCTGTGCACGGCGCTGGTCGGCTGGCCTTTCTCGTGGGCCCTGAGCTACGCTCCCCGCCCCCCGGCTGTGTGTGGGGCGGATTGGCTGGCCCTGGCCTCAGTCGCAAAGCTGGCTCCATGGGGCGGGTTCCAAAATGGAGTGACGCCCCCCTTTTAAATAGCGCTGCGCAGATACTTAGCCAAAAACTGTGTGTCCACCATGGGGGGAAGGGCGCAGGAAATCAGACAGCCTGAATGGGAGCTGCCTGGGGCGGCCGCCGCTCTCGGCCTGGGGTGCCCGACGGGAGAGCAGGGGGGCCGACTTCGCTCCGCAGCAGACGGCTCTTTCAGGCTCATCTGGGAACGGCCTGACGGGTCTCCTGCCCACGTGTCCTTGCAGCGCTGCAACTCCAAGTGCGTGTCGGAGCAAACCTTCTACCGCCTGGTGCAGTCCTTCGCGGTGGTCCTGTTCGAGTAAGTAAGGCCGGGTGTGGGAATGGGGACCTAGCGGGAGCCGCACCTTTAAGCCTCAGTCCTCTCCAGGCAGAAGGCCTACGGAGTGTGCGGGGCATCCTGTTGGGTACGTGTGCGTACAAGTGGAGACGGGGGTGGGCCCCTGGGGGCCCTTGGCGCCCCCTCCTGGCTCCGCTTGGCGGCCCACCCCGTCCCTTTGCCCTGCCTGCCTCCCCCAGGCAAGCGGGTGCTTGGGCCGCCGTGTTTGCCATCACCTTTGCCCATCGCTGGGATGCGGCCCCCCCACGCCAGCAGCTTCCCCACACCTGCATTTACCCCCTTGGGCTGGAAGGGCGGCCCTGTTCGTGGCCCCTTGGAGGCAGTGGGGCTGCCTTTTGTCTCCCCGAACTGGCACAGCCCACGACTGGGGTGGGAAGGTCCTTTGCCTCCAAGCCGGCTTTCCTTGGACCCTGGGAGGGGCCTGGTGCCTTTGGCACAGGGGTCAGATACCTCCTGCACACAGATATGATGTCCTTAAAGCCCCCTTCCTCAGCCAGTTGCTGCAAAGTAGAACTCCCATCATCCCCGGCCTCAGCAGTACTGGGACTTGCCCCCCAGACGCTCCGCAGGGCCTGTGGCTGAGGAAGGCTGCTGTGGAGGCTCACCCCCCGCCCCCCCGGCAGGCCTTCTTGGCCAGCGGCTGGCCTGAGCAAAGCCGTGTTCCCGGGGCCCCTCGCCTGGTCGGACGGATAGGCGCCTCTGCGCTCGGGGGCCCGTCCGGAGGAGGGAGAGGCCCCCGACGGAGCGCCTGGCTTTGCAGTGACTTTCCACGCCTGCTGCTTGTCGCCGGTGGGGCCTGCACGCCAGGGGCAGCGCTAGCTCAGGGGAGCGTGACCCCTTCCAGCCCACGGGACAGACCCCATGCTCAGAGGTTCTGCAGGCTGCGGCCCCATGGGGGTGGGGCTGAGGGCAGAATTGGAGCGGGCGCAGGGCAGCCCAGGTTTGGTGCATGGGCTGCGGGCCGGCGGCCCTGTGCTGCGCCTGTGTTCAGCGTCTCTCGCGTCCTCAACTCCTCCGCTTTCCAGGTGTTACCAGATGGACGATTTCAGCCCCGCCAAGAACCTGATGACCATGTGCTTCACTTTCTACTACATTGGTAAGCCCCGGGTCCCTCGCACCAGGTGCCTCTTCTCCGTGCCCCGTGCGGTTGGAAACATCGGGGCGAGCTGCTGGCCTTCAGCAAAGCAGGGTGTCCTGCCCGGAGCATCTTCCTGAGAGGAATTTTCTGGGAGCAGGAACTGTGGCAGGAAGAATGTCGGAGCAGCCGAAACCCTCACCTCCTGTTTGCTTTGCTGCTCCTTGCCCTTAACAAGCATGTTTTGAGGGTGCCGAATAAGAGCTGCGCTTTGTTCTGAGCTTAGAACAATATTAGAAACAGAGCGAGTGAGAGGGGGTCTCCCAGGCCATCTAGTCTGACCCCTGGCTGCAGCCAGCTCCACTCATGACTTGCCTACCATGTTGCAGTACCAAAAACCTCAGTCAGATAGTATCTTGGATAGGATCACCCCAGGACAGTGAGTTTTCCTTTCTGCAGAAGAGCAGAATTTCCAAATTTGCAAAAATTGGAACCAGGCTTGGAACAAGACAACATACTGTCCCAGGTGGGAGCCAGTGAGCCTGTTGAATGGTCACTCCCTGTAGGTCATTTCCAAACACATCAGCCAGATCTGCTCCCTATCTTCCTGTGCGGCTCTCTAAGCCAGAGGGCTGCCAATTTGCTTTTCGTATTTGGAAAGAGCAAGAAAACAAGCCAGGTTCTGCCTCGAGGAAAATAAGCCGGGCCTTGGTCGAGTGTAAAGGCTGAGCCAAGCCTTCTGCCTCCTTTTTCACTGGTGGTGTTGCCTTCCGATAGGCAGGCCCCTGGCGCTGCCCTTAGAGGCCAAGGAGAAGGCCACCGGAAGCATCGACTCCTACCTGAAGTCCGCAAACAGCTGGCTGGCCGAGAAGAAGGACATTGCCGAACGGCTCCTGAAGAACACCTCCGCGAAGACAGAGAACATGAAGGGCTTCTTCGGAAGCTTTGAGAGCAAACTGAAGAGTCCCACGGCCAAGAAAAATGAGTGAGTCCCTTTCTGGAACTATCGTGCAGAGCAGAACCTGTGAGGAGCGGTGGAAAGAGCTGTGCGGTTTAGCCTGGAGAAGGGAAAATTAAGGGAAAACACAAGATCCGTGTTCAGGACCTGAAATGCCATTGTGCAGAAGGCCGAGAGCAGATCCAGAGCAGGGGGCACACCGGGGGTCCCCGTTTGGCGTTCCCCAGGGGTCCCTTACTGCTGACTCTAAAGTATTTGCTCTTTCCCCTGCTTCTGCTAAGGAAAGGTTTGCATCTGCAATATGCTGGCGTTGGAGACCCACTGCTTTCAAGTGGCATTTGGGTCCCTCGTCTGCTTGACCAAGCAGGACCTGTTTGTTCGTTCATTTGTCTTTAGGGACGCTGAGGACAAGTCAAAACAGAGAATCCAGAAGTCAGGTGAGCAGCACTGTCCGTCTCTGTGCTCGGTGTGCTTTTCCTCGGCTTCCAAAGGCAGAGAGCGTGGGAAGGAGCACAGCTGGGTGACCCAACGATGCGTTTCTTCCCTTTCCAGTCTCCTTGTACAGTCCAGAGGAGGAGGAAGAAAAATCGGGGGAGAAGATTTATCTGTATATGCACCTGAAACAGCAGCCCATTTGGTAAGGCCTTGTGGTCTTCAGCTGGTTGTCTTCCTGGGCAGCCCCTGGAGGTCGGGAGGACAAGGCCCTCCTGGCCCCTTTAGCTGAGCCTCGGGCCTGTGGGCCCTCCCTGGCTGTTCCCATCGCTGCCGTGCCTCTTCCCTGGCCTCGGCCTGCTTGCTCCGTCTTTCGGTGGGCCTCATGAAGGACTCGCCCTGCTCTCAGAGGTGGACACCCTCTCTCCTGAGGCTTAATGCCAGCTGCAGGAGCCGACGTAAAGATGTGCTGGCACGCTCCGTCTGTGCTGTGGCCCTGCACGGCGCTCGCGGGTGGCTTCCAGGAGGGTCTCCAGACTGAACTGGGGCTGCAGGCTGGCGATGAACCTCCCTCCCTTCCCCATTTTGCAGGCACACCTTGAGGTTTTGGAATGCCGCGTTCTTCGACGCAGTCCATTGTGAGCGGCGGAAACGGTCCCCCACCACCAGGTAGGCAGCGTGGCTTTGCGTCGCCTGTTTTGGCCTTATTCTGCCTCGGGAAGCTGGAGGGGGGACGGGGCGCACGTGGGGGAAGAGCTCCCCTCATTTTACGTGTCAGTGCTTGCTTTTCCTGCTGTCTCCTGCGTTTCAAAATGACTGGACTGGAGTGTATCCCCGTGCCAAATCGACAGAGGGCTGGCTGGATCGTAGCAGCCAGGGTGTGGCAACTCAGCTCAGCTCTTTGTGGGTGCTAGAAAGAGGGGTTGACAAAAACAAGCATCAGCAGCAACATCAGAGTTGGGGGGGACCAGTGGGCTGGAGCTTCGGGTAAGGGAAAGTTCCCCTTTCTTTCCACTCTCATAGATGCTTTGTGGGAACAGGCGGGTCAGAAAACTGATTTCTCTCTTCTCTTTCTTGACATCTGTAATCTTTTTCTTCTCTCCCTCTCCCTCTCTCTCTCTGGTCAATCCTTCCACACTTCCTTTCTCTCCATCCATCCTTCTTGCATGTCCTTAACATGTAACCTTCCGTGGGTCCTTTCTGCTGCCGCTCCAGCGGGAATACTGGAGAGGAAGAAGAAACAAGGTGTGTCTGTCTGCATTTACTTTTTCTGCACGGTTTTGCCGCTGGCTCGGTTTGGATCCAAAACTTGGCCAGCTGCGTTGTTCAGCCGAGGGCTGGAGATCCTTCTGAAGCAGGGGAGGTTGAACTTCAGTTCCACGGGCCAAATTCTGCTCATCTGGCTCCCAGTCTGGGCCTGTGGGACTCCCAGTAGGCCTTGCCCCCTTTCACGTCCTCTTTTGGTGGCTTCCTGGCTTTTGCCTAGTTTCCCCCCATTCTAAGAGGCTGCGTTGCCCCTGAGACTTAGTAGCCTTGAGAGCTTTAAGCTAAAACACGCTGACGTTTTGGGTCATCTGGTCATTCACTGCCCCGCTGCCTTTGGTGGGACCCACCACCCCTTCTGTCCCAGCTGCTCCAGAACTGAGGTCAGCCCTTAGGTCGGGACCGCTTTGCTGCCCCTGTGCTAGAGAAGAGGAGCAACCCGGCCCAGGAACTCCTGCCGCCCTTGCCTGCACAGCGAGACGGGAGCCAGACAATGGAAATGGTGCCCCTTCTCTACTGCCCGCCCCTTAGGAACGCGCTTGGCACGTCTTTCTGTGCCTGCGATCTGCTCCTTGCAGATCCCTTGGATGTGTTGCGTTGAGTTGAGTCAACAGTAAAAGCTGTTTTGCGGGAGGCGTTGCTGCACATTTCACGCTTCTCTTGTGTGCAATTTTGGCAGGCTTTGCATTGCTTCAAGAACCTTGAAAACCCCTCTTTGCCCAGGCCAAAGACCCGGGCAGGTGAAGCCAGGAGGACGAAATCATCCTTCCAGGCGCCTTTTGATGCTGTTGCAAAAGAAGCCCACGCAGGGGGCGAGTGCCGTCCCCTAAGCCGGGAAAAGCAGCAGCTGAATTCCTACCACTGGATTAGTGATGCAAATCGGTGCGTTTGGCATTTCAGCCTTTGCAGGGAGTAAGAGGGTTCCCTCGCTATTTTCCATGTTGGCAACTGAGGCAAGGGTTTGGATACAAGCGCCTTCCGATCTGCAAAGGAGTTGTGGGTGCAAGAGCTTCACTTTGAGTGCCCCTGCGTTGCCGCTCGCTTCCCGTGCCTCTGCAGGACGCTGCTGGAGCTGAAGTGTCCTCCCCGCCCCCACATTCCTCCTCCACCACCTGAGCTGCAATACCTGCTCTGTGTCATGTCCTGCCTGGCCCTCCCTGCTCTTGGGCACATCCCCCTCCCGCCTTCGCAGCAATGGAATTTGCGGCCCTTTGCTGGGATACAATCGCAGGGAGCAAGTGCACAACTGCTCAAGGATGCGGAAGGCAGTCGCAGTGCGTAGCCTTGCCCACCTGTGCAGGAGAGAGCCGAATCGCGGGCAGCTAAGCGTCCAGGCCAGCCGGAAATCGTCCGGGTCCGGGGACGCCCCTCGGCCTCTGTGGCCCAGCTGGGAGGCGAAAATACGAGCAGCCCCTTCTTGGCGCATCCTATGCCGAGAGCAATTTGGGGGCCCTCCTCGGGGCCCTTCCAGGAACCCCTGCCTCCACCTGTTCCATCGCATGGGGCTCCTCTCCGTCTTCGAGGCGCCATTCCCCCATTTCCGTTGTGTTCTGCTGTTTTCTTTTGCTGCCGCTTCTCTCCCATCGACTTCCTCCTCCTCTTGCTCTCCCTTTCCCCAGCTTTTTTTCTGTTCCTTCTCTTGACCATTTCACCCAGCTTCTTCCTCTATTGTTTTTTATTTTGCCAAAGGGGAGAAGCTTTCAGGGGTGGATCTGTGGCAACACCGGTCGATCGTGGAATCCCTGCCTGGTTTGCTAGTGGCGGGAGGTGGGGTTTCCTCATGCTGAGCCTTGCTCAGAAAGGACCCTGCACTTAGAAAACCGATGTGACAGAGAAGGGGTGTGTGCCTCTCATTTAGCCTTCCCTGATGAGCTGGCTTTCTGCTTGCAGTGCTTTTTATCAGGTTGTTATGGCTTTGATGGGGGAGCGTATGCTTCTGTATGCTCCAGAAGGGGCCTGAGCACATATTTTTCCCAAGCCCCAATTCTGCTTACTGTCGATGCACATTGCATAATGGAGTCCAGTGAGTATCCCAGTGTGAGTCTGGAAGCATGCAGCCTGGCGAACCTTTTTGAAGCCCCACCAGGAATTGTTGCCTCTTTTCGTGGTTTTTCTTCCTGCAAGGAAGCCATGGGGGCTCACACAGTCCATTTTATCCTCACAACATGCACGTGAGATGCATCAGGCTGCAAGCCTGCGACTGGCCCCCAGGCGCTTCATGGCTGAGTCAGGACTAGAACCCGGGTCTCCGGAGCCCCGGCCTGGCAGTCTTGATCCCCGGGCTCTGCACAGGCTCTGCAGAACGGAAGATTGCCGTGCCGGATGCACTCACCGGCGCTGCTCCTTAGCTGCCTTCCAGCAACGGTCCCGGGATCCGAGGGGCAGCGAGGTGACCTTGACTGTGACGGGGTCTCCTCTCCAGACACGATGCAGCTGAGCAGGGGAGCAGAGGTGGAGGAGGAGGAATCGCCACGGCTCCGTTCTCCACCTCAGCTCCTTCGGATGGAGGATGCTCGGCAGCCCTGGGAGAAATAGAGCCTGAAGGGTGGGAAACCTGGACAGGAAGGATTTAAGAAGTGGAACAAACAACGCCGCCAGAGGGAAGTCGGGGCGGGAGGAGATCTCGGCCACCGTTCTGATTAGGGCCGACCTTGTTCCCGGCACCCGTGGACTTCCTCTTCCACTGCTCCACCGGCTCATTAAGCGCCTGCTAGCAGACATGGTCGAGGCTCCTGGGAATGGGCTTTCCAGGCACCCCGGCCAGCTGGCTGGGTGCTTCTCCAGCGCTCCGTCCATCTCCGATAGCTGCGCGTTGCTCACGCTGGACTCCAAGACCCCCTCTGCGGGCTCCCCAGCTTGGCTTGAGGGCCCTGGGCCGGAGGAAGCCAGAACTGGCCCTGTCCTTGATTTCTGACTTGGCATGTTTTTACTAATCTTCTCTCGGGCACTTCTGAAAAGAGCTCAGCTAGTCCAGAACAGCTGTTTGCTTGCCATGGGGAGTTTTGGGGGGGGGGTCCCCTAGGGAGGGAAGCACTAAACCCCTCTGGTTCAGCAAAAAGCCCATCTTGCAGGCCTCAAAATTCCTCCGCCCCGTGAAGGGCAGCAGGTTAACCAGGGCTCACTCTGAGCCAGTGCCTGCTTCCTATTTTCCCTCCTTGAAAACGTTTTTAGACTTTCCTCTGAAAATCGTGACCTAGGATAGCTACTTGAATGCAACTCCTGCTCGGCGGCCTTAGTGTGCGATCCAGCGTGTGTGCAGACCGAAAAAGGCTCTGCAGTTCCCAGCAAACCTCCGCCCACCTTGCCGGCCGGAGGGATTCTGGGACGAACGTGCCTTTTTCCTTCCAAGCACATGCAGGATTGCGGCGGCTCAAAGCCTTAGTCCTTCCCTTCTGTCAAATGGGCACAGTGCATCCTGCCTGGCAGAGTCAGTGTGCAAGCAGGCAAACCCAGCAACATTCCAGGGTGTTAAATGGGGTGCATAGCTTAAATGTAAAAACAAAACTTTCATGGAGGCAAGGTCTGGGCAGGCTTTCAGTTCAAGCTAAGGATTCACAAGTGCGTCTCTGCCCTCCATCCTCACACCCCTTTGCGGTGTGTTTCCCTCCCCGTTTTCCTGCAGCTGCGGAGCAAATGAAATGTAGGTTCTAGACGTGGGTATAAGAATGTCTCCTGTGACGGAAAGTGGGGCTGAATAGCTGTGCCCCTACTTTGGGCAGGTGAAGGAGGGGCAAAATGCAAACTGACCCAAGTGCAGACAGGAAAGGGAGATGCTTAAGTTTAAAAGATGCCCCACACGAAAGGGAGGTTTTACGTTTTTTTGCAAAAGCTGCAGCACTGTTCTGACTTCAGGAATCGCAGCTCTGGTTTGAAATGGGCAACAGGAAGACCTCATTGACTCGGCCAAGCGTTTCACTCATGGCTTCGTCACCGATACGGGGCGGGGTGTGGGGTGAGAGGCATTTCCTCCTCCCTCGCCTCAGTTCTCTCAGTCTGGGCAGATGCTGATAAGCCGCCGGGGCATGTGCTGGTCACTTCTTAATTTCACGTTACAAGATCTGTTTCCGCATTTGCAGGGAAAAATGGTGCCACATGACCCAAGAGGAAAGAGACGACAGTCTTCGGTTTAATGAGAATATAACCTTTGGGCAGCTGGGGTAAGTGCCGGAGCAGCAATGCTGCCCAGAGGCCCCTTCCCCTCCCCCTCCCCCTCCCCTCCTTCAGCGTGGGCATCAGGTTGGAGACCCTGCTATTAATGCTTCCAGCACTGAAATGCTTCTGGCTTTTAAATGTTGCTTGTTGTGGTTGTCCTCTCACTTCCTGGCAAATAGATGGGGAAGAAATGTGGGTAGTGATAGATTTTATTTTCTTGGGCTCCAAGATCACCGCAGACGGGGTCTGCAGCCAAGAAATTAAAAGGCGCTTGCTCCTGGGGAGGAAAGCTATGGCAAATCTAGACAGCATACTAAAAAGCAGAGACATCACCCTGCCGACAAAAGTGCGTATAGTCAAGGCGATGGTTTTCCCAGTTGCAATGTATGGCTGTGAAAGCTGGACCATAAGGAAGGCTGAGCGCCAAAGGATTGAGGCCTTTGAATTGTGGTGCTGGAGGAGACTCCTGCGAGTCCCTTGGACCGCAAGGTGATCAAACCAGTGAGTCCTAGAGGAGATCAACCCCGACTGCTCTTTAGAAGGCCAGATCCTGAAGATGAAACTCAAATACTTTGGCCACCTGATGAGAAGGAAGGACTCCCTGGAGAAGAGCCTGATGCTGGGAACAATAGATGGCAAAAGAAGGAGGGGGCGGCAGAGGATGAGGTGGCTGGATGGGGTCACTGGGGCAGTTGGCGTGAGCTTGGGTGGACTCTGGGAGATGGTGGAGGACAGGAAGGCCTGGAGGAACATTGTCCATGGGGTCGCGAGGGGTCAGGCACGACTTTGCGACTGAACAACGTTGTTGTTAATGTGTCTAAAAAGGAGCACGCTAGTTGTGCCCGTGAGACGTGACCGATGCGTTTTGTGATTGTTGTGTGCCATCCAGCAGTTTTAGACGTGGGCCCTTGGCGGCCCTGCTCAGCTCTTACAAGTCCTGGCCATCTCGTCTTGGGTCTTCCTTTTCTCCTGCCTCGGGCTTTCCCTGGCTCGGTGGTCCTTCTGCAGGGACTTTGCCTTCCCATGATGTGCCCAGAGCAGGGCGGTTCTGCCCTTTGGGCATCCGGGGCAAGTTCTGGCTTGCCTGGCTGTCGGCCCCGCGGATTTGCCAAGCTCTCCCCGCGTTAGGTCAGGCCAGCCCGCCCGCCTTCCTGCCCGTTCAGCACCTGCACTTGGGCTCTTGGGCAAGGAGGGGTCTTCCGCAGCACAGCCCCTGGCCCGGTTTTTCCGCTGGGGACTGAGCTGGGGTGTCTCTGAGAGCAAAGCAACACTGCTTCCCCCCCGCCTCAAATGTTCTTTGCTCTCCCCCCCCCCCCACCTCTGCAGCACTTTCACCCATAACATGCTGGCCTTCGGGCTGAACAAGAAGCTTTGCAATGACTTCTTGAAGAAGCAAGCGGTGATCGGCAACCTGGACGAAGGTAAGGCCCCCTGCGCCAGGCTGCCGGCGTGTTTCCTGAAGCCGGTTGCAGCTCCCGCTGGGTGCGGTGAGGGGAGGAAAAGGGAGGGGAGGGGAGCTGCATGTTCGGGCTGGTGGGGTGGGGAGGCATGGACCCCAAATGCAAGGGGTGCCGCCTGCAGCACGGGCCATCTGAGAGCAGCTGTTAGCCAACGCTTCTGTCCGCAAATGACGGCCGAAGCAAAATGTGGACGCAGAGTCCAGGCTAAGTATGTGTTCTGCACGTTCGGGCTTTCTGGGAAAGCTTTCTGAAGCCAGCAGGCGCAAGACTCAGTCCAGCCTACCTCTCAGGGTTGTTGCTGCTGCGAGGCTCGACTGTCTCACCCACCCATTTCTCAGAGGCCCCTTGAATGCCCACTGAGGCCGCATCTGGTGGCGGCGAAGCCCGCAAGATATCGCCGCTGGGGTGCGGGGCAGCTTTTTCTCCAGTCTAGATTGACGCGGACGTTGGGCGGTTTTGCTTAGATGAAACACAGCTCTGAGCATGGTGAGAGAGGGCCAGAAATGTCTGTCTGACATCTCCACCCTCATCTCCTCCGGATGCATTGGACTACAACTCCCAGCATCCCCAGCCAGTTCATTTTACGTACAGGCAGCCCAGCCCGTTTTAGCGCTTGTGTTGGAACATGCGGATGCGAGGCCCTGGTGAGAAAAACGTAACAGCGGGTGACACGATTCACCTTTGCCGCTGTCCTAGAGGTACCCCTAACCCTTTCCTTGGGGCGGAGGCGTTTCCCGCTTCCTTGGAGAAAGGCGCTTTCTCCCTGCTGCCGCCACCAAGCTGGCCTGTCCCATCATCCCCAGCAGCCTCACTCTCACGATCTCTCTCCTCTGCAGAGCAGTACAAGCTGCTTAGCACCCACATTGAGCAGATGGCTGCTGAGTAGCGCCCGGCCCTCCTGCTGCAACCAGGAAATCCGGAGAGGAAGCCGGCACAGTGAAAAGTGTACAAAACCCCGCCTGACACTACCTGAAGCCCAGGAGGGGCTTAAAAAGAACTCCCCGCCAGACCCACAGACCCCCGATCAACCTGCATGCTCATCGGATGACACAGAACTCTGCTGTGCAGCCCGTAGCTACCAGAGCCCCTCCAGCCAAAAGACCCCCACCCTCTTCTGCCCCCCTTGCGCCTTTTCCCACGAACGGACGAGCTGCAGGGACCCTCTGTCTGTTGGGCGGAAACGGAGTCCTCCAGCTGGAAGGATCCGGAGGGGGCCCGTCTGTCTGTCTCCCCAGGCATTGCCGCCACACATTTTTCGCAACAGCTGCCAAGCTCCACAGCCTCAAAGGAGGCGCACCCACAGGATGCAGGACAGGAGAACGGGGAAGCGCTGCCAGAACGGTTGCCAGCATTACTCTGGAGAGCCACTGATGCAGGAGGAAGGAGGGCTTCTGTAGGCGGAAGGACCTGATGCACATTTTCCTTGTGGGGAAGGAAATATATTTTGTAGGCTGGCAGGAACGGGGCCGCGGAGCCGGCGTGTCTTTGGAGACTGGCGAGCCAACAGCAGCTGCTGAGGCCCAGCTGCAGAACATCCCGCAGCCGTTTGGCCGAGTCCTTTCCATCTGCAGAAGGTTCTGACGCAGCCAGAAAACGCTTGCCTGGTGCTGCTCTCTTGTGTGCTACAGAGATGGGCTCCGAGAAAGCTCTCAGGAGAGGCGCTTGCCACTTTTGGAAGGGTCCTGTTTTCCCACGTGGTCCGGGGAAGAAAGATCCTGGAGGAACCCATGAGAACGTTGTCGCATCTCGTTTCTCTGCTGCGTGTGCCAATAGTTTGGAGCTTTTGCAGTGCCCGAGGCAAAATCTGCAGCGAGTTGCTTGGGCGGTGCAGCTTCTCAAGTTTGGGAAAGACTGGAGCAGCAGTCTGTCGTCCTGGTGCTGTCACCGAAATGTGCTTTGGCTTGTGCCAGCTGGAGAAGGTTGCTCTGTGTGTTCTCCTGTGCAGAAGTTCACGTAGCCATTAAAACGAAAGCAAAACCCCTCTGGCCATGTCTTTGGACGAGTCTGACCGACAGGGTGGCGCTATTCTCCTTGCCTCCTGCCACAACACCCCTTGCAAAGGTGCTCCAGGGCACTGCATCCTTAATGCTCGTCTGAGGACTCGGTGATGTGCTGAGTGTATTTTTATTTATTTATTTGAAGCATTTATTTGCCGTCCTTTACAACAACATCTCAGGACGGCTTGCAACAATAAAAGCTAAGAACGATAAAAACAATCGATAGATAGTAACAATAAATAGGAATAATAAATAGTAAGGCAAAATACAATCAGATAAAATTAAATAAAAAAAAAGCAACTGTTAACTTTTAAATCCACTAATTCTAAAACAGCGTTCAAATAAAAAGGTTTTCACCTGGCGCTGAGAAGAAAAGCTCAGTGCCAGGTGAACCTCTCTGGGAGCGCATTCTTCTGACACACTGGAAGATCCAGCAGGAGACGCCGAGGCCCTGAAGGGCTTGGGCAGAGACCCCAAACTTACAGGGGCGCCTCACCCTGCGGAAGCATGGCTTGGTTGACTGAAGCCGGTTTCTGGTCCAGTGCAGGGATCATTCAGCCCGCATCTTGCTTGCTTGCTTGCAGCACCTCTGGCAGCTTTGCCCCAGCCTCTTGCCCGCCAGATGTGTGGAAGAGTGGGCCAGCACATCTGGAAGGCCTGAGGCTAGCTAGACTGCACCTTCTGTCTGCTTGCAGGCCGTTTCATGCCCCTGCAGTTTTCTCTGTGGCCAGTAGAGGGCGCCAAGAGAGCAGGTTTGGGGAGCAGGTGACCTCTATCTTTGCAGGTGAAGGATTCGCAGGTGCTTCATTCTTGCTCTGTTTGGAGCCCAACCCCCCTCCCTGCCCCCCCCCCCGGGCTGGGAAGGCGCCCCACGTGAGCTGCCCTTGTTAGCAAGGGCCGCTGCAAGGAAAACTCGGGCATCTGCATATGGCTTGGAGGGCTGCGCAGATGCAGTGCTGTTCAAGGCACCAGCTGCCCCATATTTGACCAAGGAAGCGAAATCTTGCTCTCGGAAACATGCAGGGTCCTTTCTGGATCTTCTTCCCTTGAGAAGCCACTGGGGGAGAGAATGAGAGGAGCTGCAAAGTCGGCAATCCCAAGGGCGACCTGAGCAACTGCAGCGCTGCATTTCGGCTGCCCTCCCAAGTTCCAGTGTGTGGCCTGGAAGCCAGCTGCTGTGAGCCAAGCCCGTGCCCTGCAGCTCAGCGGCCAGCCAGGCATCCACTAGCCTGGTCCCCCCCCCCCCCCCCCCCCCGCCCTTCCACGCTTCCCAAGGGGCCTTTCTCTGGCCAGATTTCTTGCTTCCCGAGGCCACTGCAGAGCCAGTTCGACTTGGGGTGGGGTGAAGGGAGAAGGAAGGAGGATTGCAAGGTTTCCTCCCCTCCCCCCACCCCCAAATCCTCTCTAAAGGGTTAAGGGATGTCAGAGGAAGGGGAGCAGCCCATAGGGGGCTGGATCTGCAGTTTACTGAACAGCGGTCCCCAGCTTGGCACACTCCAGAGGGGCTGGACTACCATTCCTATCGGCTCCAGCTAGCACAGTTTCTGGGGAGGCAGGGGGAAGCTGTTGGCCGTGTTGCCTGGGAAAGTTGTGAGTTGTCGTCAGGCCCATCTGCAGGGTTGCAGAAGGCCACAAAGGTCGCCCTTGTGCCGCTGATGTCCTTTTATTTAAAAAAAACCCTCTCTCGACCCGTCAGAGGCAGAATGGGCAAGAGGGCGGTGACCGTCTACTGAATCTGAAGCGGCTGCCTGGCTCCCCTGCACCACGTCCCTGCGCAGCGCTGCCGGTGCGTACCCCCGCGATGCACACTCTTTGGCTAGCTGCTGCTTTTGCCGTTTCCTGGAAACTCTCCAGACCTCCTTGCAGTCTCGAAAAGAAGGGAATGTTTGGCAATAATGACTCGCATGCTCTGGGGCGTCTTTCCCGCCGTCTCTGACTTGTGACCACTTGTGCTCTAACGGGCATTTTGGATTGGAACAAGGCTCGCGGTCTCGGTTGTCGGGGCACATGAAAGAAAGAGTCGGCTTCCTTCGCAGCTGCAATAAGTCCGTGTATTTAGCCCTGACTTTGTGACACTAGAAATCAGCTTTCCACAATCTTGCATTATTTGGCCATATCTTGATATAGCCAATGCTGGGCGATGTCGTGTCTGTTACTGTGCTCTGCCTCCGCATCAGTTTTGGTTCTGTTAAAACTTTGTTCAGCATGCAGATGTGAAAGCTTGGGGAAAAACCTAGAGAGATTCCCATAAACAGTTGCGGGGAAAACTGTTTTCCCAGTTTTCCAAAAATTATGGGATCTTTTTTCCTATTTTTGAAGTTATTCCCACTTTTTAAAAAATTTTCTCAGTCCTTCATATCTCCAGATTTAAGCTGAAATATACATATTTGGTTTAGACTGTGTATTCCAATTGCACATCATTTATTTCTGCCTAAAGTAGGGACCACTCTTGACTTTTTAAGGTCGCTGTTCCATTTTTGCCATGGTGAAGAGGTAACACAAATCTTCCACGACAGCTTTGCATCAATTTTGCGCACTGTTGCAAGCGTTCAAGAAGTGTGTTCCCACAGAAACCTCTGGACTGCCTTTTGATTTGTGCGGTTGCCTTGCAGTGGGCACAATGCCGTAATTCCCACCACTGGGTAGGGTGGGAATCCATCCTTTTGGACAATGGCCATCCATCTCAAGCTGCTTTCTCCCGCTTTCTCCACTGACTCCTGAAGGCCTTGGCAAACTCAAGGCATGTTGTGCGAAACATTTGCTGAACAATTATCCGTCCGGTGAAGTTTAGCAGGGCTGTATTAATCTCCTTCTATGCATATTGTCAAGTGGCTTTTTCTACCTTAACCTCTCCAGGGCTCTTGTAAAAATCGCAAATGTGAATCTTGATCTCCTAATTACGCTGTTGAACCTCCGTGGGGGTGGGGTGTTTGACGAATGTGAGCCCCGTGTGACGAAGAAAAGCCATTTCCGTTCTGAGGGGGATGCTTAAATATGCAAAGATCTGCATGAGGCTGGGTGTTACTTGGTCCCTCTTCAAGGAGACTAAACTGGAAGACTGGCTTTTATTTGGGATTGCGGGGCACTGACTAACATGGAATTTTTCTTTGTGCTTCCAATGAGAAGCCATTCTGTTGTCTGGAAATGCAACTGGGACACCTGCATAGCCAATCCTTTGTCCTCCCACTGTTGAGTTTTCATCATGTGCGACTTAATGAACCTGCCTTATCTTTTTCGTGCCTCTTCCCCCTCCCTCTGGGTCTCTTCTGACACTAGAAATACCGAGTTGTGAAGAACCTTTCCTTTCTTCCGGAAATATCTCTGGATTCCCATATGATGCTGTTGTAAGCCAAATGGTTCCAGTGTATTCTCTCGTATAACAGCTAACTGGGTTTCATGGCATTTCAAACTGCTCTATTTCTGTTTATATAACGAGCTATCTTTTCCCACATTCTGTTCTTTTGGATGTGATGTGCTGCGACCCTCTGATATTTTGGGTGTGATTGTGTGACTGCTGTGTTGTACCGAGACAGCTCAGCTTTCGTATCTTTTGTGGAATATTGTTGTTTTTAACTCATGTATTCGAGAGCATTTCAAGACCTGATTTATGAACGGATGGGGGAAACGGAAATAAAACGTTGTTTGTAACCCGAAGCAAATCCAGTCTCTCTTCCGTGCATTTCATCGCGGATCTCACAGCAGCAGCAGCGTCCGTCCTGTCAATGCAGTGTATGTACTATAGCAGCAGGGGCTTTGTGGCGTGTGTGACGTTGTCACTGGCGTGTCAGGGAATTGCCAGAGGTTAGAACTTCGCAGAGATCCGAGCAGCGCCGATTTCACGGGGAAGACAGATCAGTATGCCTCAGCCCCACGGGAAGCTAGAAGGCAGGGAGCTGTCTCTGTGTTGCTCCAACGCAGAGAGGGCCAGGCTGAGCCTTAAATAGGAGCCCTTTATTTAAGCGTATTTAGCTTTGCTGGGCCAGTTTTCGCGGTCTCAGGTTGTGACAGCGTGGAAGTGGCCATGGAGCTGAGCAGACTTGTGACTGGAGTCCCAGGGTAGCAAAGCAACCTCTGCTGCGCACGGGAGCCGGCGTCCTGGATTTTTCTGGGGTGCCATTTCATAGGGAGCCCGAAGCTTTTGTATAGCTGCAGGGGTGCTTCCTCTTTTGGAGAAAGACCTGTAGCAGAGTGGAAATGAAATCTTCTGCCCATCCAGCCGCCCCCAGTTCCTCTTCGTCTGCAGTGGCGGAATGGACCTGGGCCTTACTGGGATGGAGAACAAATACGAGCTCCGTAGCAGAACCGTTCATCATCTGCCGTCCCCCTGGTTCCAAGGCTGCCCCGAGTTGTCTGGTGTGGCTTGTGTCAGACACACTTGTAGAAGTGGGCCAGCACCTCCTGCCCTCTCTGGACGCCTCTCTGGCCGAAGAACAGGAGCAAAATGCTCTAAATGCAGCTCTGTGCACTTAGCAGAACCGCACACCAGTGCGTGGGATGCAACAACCAGGTGCTGCGGAAGGAGCAATCCATTTGTACCTGCACCCGAGGGTGGTGGTGGAGTTGTGGCCCGTCCTTGCCACGGTGGCAGGTGGAACGGTCACTAACAGAGTAAAAGGAACTCCTTTTTTGTAGCCAGTCTGGCCGTGTGTGACACGGAAGCAGTCAATGCGTTATCCGGAGGCCTTGGCATCGTCCTCCGTGGCCGCCTTCCAGGAGCCCCTGCCCAAGGATGTGAGGTGAGTGGCCGCCGAACGGGGCCTTTTCTGCTGTGGCACCTGAATTCGTGTGGCACAAGCTTCCCAGAGAGGCGGACCTGACGCCAGTGTGGTGCTTTTTCTGGTGGTGGGTGAAAACTGCCTATTTTCCCAGGAACGTTTGGCTTTCTGTTACTTCCACTCCTTTGGTGTATTTTAAATCTTGGGGTGGCTGCTAGGTTTTGCTTTGCTTGTGCTTCTCTGTTATACTGTGATTTATAGTGTATTTTATGTTCTGTTCTGAACTGAGGGGAACCCCCCACGGAACTTCAGCTATTGGGTAGTATAGAAGTGTAACATGAGATTATGGCACGTTCTTTTATGCCATTTTCTCAAACCCAGAGAGCCCCAGCCAGCCATTCTGGCCTGGCACCTGCCGGAGTTCGGGGGGGCTCTGCTTTAATCCTCGGGCGAGGGGGTTCTCCGCTGTCTGACAGCACGTGGGCCCGGCATGGTGGTTCCGAGGCTCACAGGGTGCACCTCAAAACCCTGATGCATCGTGATGTCCAGATTCTAAGGGATGTCCCAGAATTCACCGGGGTTCCCAGCAGGTGGAGCTGCTTCGCATAAAAGCCACACCTGTGCTCGGTTGCCATGGCGCGCCCGCCTGTACACACAGGTCGCCCGTCCCGCTTTTCCGCGGCTGTCTGGATTTCCTTCCCTGGGGAGAGGAATGCCGTAGCAGAGCGGAAGACCTTCGGAGAAATGCTGCCTTTGGCGGCCTGCTTCCTCACCTGGCTCTGGGCGCTTTCTCCACCTGGATGCTGCACACAAGGCCTGCCCCGCACATGCAGAACCAACACATTCTTTGCTCTCGAGAGTGGACAGTGTGTCCCATGTGCCCCGAAGCTGATCACGAGTCCGGACGGTGAGTGGCAGATGGTGGTGATGGAGAGAAACCCCCATGTCCAGGGCCTGGGCTTTGGACGTTTTAGAAGTCCGCCTGTTTTCCTTCTTAAAGCGCGTCCCCTCAGCTGTTCTGGTCTTTGTGAGTTGATACTAGTGTGTGCACGTGCACAGAAGGCGGCTTGGTGTGGCCAAGTGGCCGCCTTGGGCACTGAAGGAGTGTCCCCTGAGCGCCAGGAGCAGCTCTCTGGGGAGGAAGGGCCGCGTTTGCAGCCGGGGAAGGCTGAGGCAGACTCCATGCCGTCCGTGCAGCTCTCCCGAGCCCAAGCCACCGGCCCCCTCTTGCCATCGGCACGTGCGTTAGACCCTCGTCGAGAAATGCCTTTGGCGTTGCTTGTGCTCCGGCCTCCTGGGCTGCAGAAAAGTCGGAGCGACGTTCTCCGTGGGGCCTTTCTCAGTGGGAGGCAATGCCTAGGTGTGTGCGCCTTGGGGACCACACCGGGTGCTTGCTCGCATTGCAGGAGGGATGTGTGTGTGTGTGTGTGCATGCACGCACACACTTTCCCATGCAAGGAACATGTACGCACAAGCATTGGGCCAGTGTTTGTCTTCGCATCCCTTCTAGTATGTGCAAACCTTCCGTTTCGGACCACAGTGGCTGGCTTGGCACCCCAGTCTAAGTGATCCCTTCTTTCCGTGTTGCCGGTGCTGCTGCTGGTGGGTGTTCACGTTGCGACTATTTTCGTTTTAATACCACACAATAGCCAAAGCTCTCTGGGTGACTGACAGCAGCACAGAAGCAGCACTACAATAAAATGCATTAAAAATGCCATAAAACTTTACCCCCAAAAAAGGAGCCTAAAATTTTCAAAAAGAAGTGAAGTATGACACTTCCAGGAAGCACATCCTGACGGTTAGGACCCCGAGGGTGTGGAATGGGCTTCCATGGGAGGTGGCTGAGGCCCCATCGGTGCGGGGATAGGCTGGACGTCCACATGGTGGGCATGTCGTGAGCGGAGCCGGCTGGTGCCGGGGTCAGACTAGATGGCCTGGGAGACCCCTTCTGACTCGCTCTGTTTCTATGTTTTCTATGACTGTGAAAGAGAAACGCCTGGATATTCAAGATTATCTCTGGAAGCCTCTGCACAAAGGGGATCATCTCAACATGACACTGAAAAGATGGTGGGGGGGCACCTGGGGTGGTCGGCCCAGGGATGGGGAGCCCCCACCGAGAAGGCCCTGCCTCTTGTTAACCACTCCCCAAACCTCCCGTGGGGTTGGCACTCAAAGGAAGGCCCCGGACTTGGAGCACGGTGTCCGCGTGCCTCTCATCAAGCTCTCCATGCGTTAAGTGTGCTGGAAGCAAGCTTCAGCTGCATTTCCACCCACAGTTACTCAAGGCATCTTGTGCGATCACAGTCCAAGGGCGCCTACGCTGTGAGTTTGGCGTCTTCGTGGCCCAGACGCGGCTGACAAGCCACTGGTGCTCATACTAAAACCGGGAGCAACGTGTCAGTAATTTGGGTGCAGCGCATACTCTGAGAGTCGGATCCAGCCATCTTCATCTGTGCGGAGATGGAGGGGGCTGCGGTGGGGGGGAAGGGGCACGGCGGGCCGCGTTCATCCACGCCACCGGTCCGGTCTGAACCCAGAGTGGTCCTTTCCCCCTTCCGTTCCAGATGGCCTGATATTATTCTGTCCGATCTGTGGGCTTCCACGTTTGCCGAACGCGTTTGTGAGTGTTTGAGCCTCGGAACAGCTGCTCCTCCATGGGAATTCGCAGCTTGCATTTTTTAAAGAGGGTGAAGTTCGGATTATCCGCTTGTGGCTCAGGGCATGAACCGAACGGTGGCAGTCTCCACCGAGGAGAGAATTACGCTGCAGGGAGAGGACTCGCCACCCCCTTGACCTGCTGTTGTGCGTCTTCTCTTTGTAGGCTTGGGGTGTGTTTGTGCAGCTGGACCCAACCAGACAAATGAGCGGGCGCATCTTCGCAACTGCCCTGGCTGTGTAAGAACACATCCTCTCGCCCCCCACCCCCCTCCTCCTATGCGGGGAGAAATGCGCCTGACATGGCCTGTTCTCCCCTGCCCCAAATCCTTTCCCTCCAACAGAGCAACCTGCCTGCACCCGGGACGCTGTGGCAGGCCCTGTTTCTGGACGCTAGTTTCCTGGCTTGCAACGTAAGTGGCTGCCCCCCCCCTTGTGTTGCCCCCCGGGGCATTTCATCTGAAGAAGGACAACACAAGTCCAAACTGATTTGTCAAAGGGCGCCTGGATAGCCAGCTTTCCCCAGGTGGCTGTGGGGATGATGGGAACTGAAGTCCTACACATCTGGAGAGTGCTGGGTTGGAGGTCATTATAAGTGCCTGATGGCGGGCGCCCTGCTCTCAGCCCCCTCTCCCGCCAGTGCAGAAGATAATTTTTGTCTCCCCTTCGACTTGGCCCTGTCTCGATTTCCTTGCTCCGCAGAACACTTGCAATGAGAGCGCCTGCCAAGTCCTCACCAATATGGTCATTCTGGAAGCCTTCTCCTTGCAAAACAGGGCCTACGACCTCTACACACAGGCCAGGTGAGCATATCTCCACCCCCGGCAGAGGCCTGCGGCTGTGCGGCATCCCTGCTAGAGTCTTTCGGTCGCCCCTGTTGCAGCGTCGGCTCTGCAGTCACGTGATGGCCGATCAGACCAGCGTCCCTGCGGCCGAGGGGATGGGATCTGGTTGAAGCTGTCTGCCTGGCCAGCCCCATCGTGAGGGCGAATGAGGCCGTGACTCCAGGCGGCAGATGCCGGAGGGCGGCAGCGAGAACCGTGAGCCATGCAGCTTGGCCTGTGCCCCCAGCGTGGTCGGCTGCCTTTGAAAGGGGGACTGGGAACCCATCTTGTCCCTCGGCTCAAATGGCAACATGTCTGAGGGCAGCCCCGCTGGCCGGCCTGCCGTGCCGCTTGCCGGAGGGCTTCGCAAGTCCCGTCAGTTTGGTGCAAGATCCGAGACGCTTAACGTGGATAATGTCCCTCTTTGGGATAGCCACTCAAGATCTTTTCTCCAGATATGATTTATGGAGTCTTTCAGAACTGTAGGTTCTCCGCTCTTTTAAGATACTGCTGATGTAAACACGCTTGCTTTGTCTCATCCCAGTTCCAAGCAAGTGATTTCTCTAAAGATCCTCCATGAATCTAATCTTGTGGCAAAATTCTGATGCCATGCCTGGCATGAAACATCTGTTTCAGAAGGGGGCTCACAACACCAAATCCAGGAGCCCCCAGTGTCTCGCCTGCCCATCCACCTTGACTTTTGGACTCTTGTTTATTTCTCAGTGGAACCCCATCATTCCCACTGATGGGGTGTGACCCCTGAGTTCAATGGGGCTTACTCCCAGATCAGCTGGATATAGGGTTGCAGTCTTAGCTTTCACCTGGTGAAACACCCCTGGCTCTTCTTTTCAGAAGCCAAGAACTTCCAAAGCTTTGGTACGGCCATTCCGGACAACCTTTTCCTCCGATGGTTTTTAGAAAGAATGCTAAGGCAAGTCAAGTTGGGACACAGTCGCTGGCTTGGTGTGTGGGCACATTTGCCCTGTGCTTAATACAAGGCCTCAGGTATGGAAAATCGGATGTAATAATGGGGTATCTCTAAGAATCTACAGAGAGGGCTCTTTGAACCATGGAGCAACCTGGATCCTTTTCCACAAATGTGGAATATGCTCATATCAGGTTGCAGTATGTGAGGCTCCGGACAAGCTTGAACACGAAGATCTTTTTTCGCAGGTGTTTACCTCTGCGGTCCAGGTAATGGGCAGTCGGTCCTATGTCTTGTGTGGAAAATAGACCACCTGCTCCAAAGTTTAAAAACCCCAAAGATGTGTGGAACCAAAGGCCTGTAATATCAAGACTGTATTATTTATTTATTTAGGGAGCTTCCCTAAATTATCCCTCATTCTCTACAGATCGACCTTAAGATGATAAAATACGATGCACAAGGGGTGTTCTTGGGCTGGGAAGATGCGAGAGGGGCAGCGTTGCAGGTGAGTCGATTAGCTTCCCTCCACGTCGGGTTCCACTCCACACGCTGGCAAGTTTGTTCTCTGCTTCTCAGCGATGCTGACTGGGACTGGCAAAAGCTGCAGCTCAGCACGTACCGGGAGGCGTCAGGTTGGAAGGGCTGCTGCAGCTCATTTGCATCTTTCCGTGCAGCGCAATTCTCTGAATTTGCATGTTGATTGCATGAGCATCCCGGGAGTCCAAGTTGACTGAATCCCTTTCTGACGCTCGGCTTTATTTGTCTTTGCTCGTTTGTCCTTCCTCTTAGCTCTGTCCAAACAGTCAAGCGGTACTGGATGCGGCCTTCATGTTTGGGACGCCGTACAGTCAGTCTGTAAGTGTTGGCTTTCGTGCCTCTCCTTGCTGAAGATTCATTGACAGCATGGGAAAAAGATGGGGCGTTAAAGGCAGAGGTGGCAAATAGAACTAACTACTGGAGGTAGTTGGCATCCTTGACCTGGTAGCCCGATACCTGTTTTTATTGGGCTTCACCGGTGCAAGATGCTTTCGCACACTCTTTCCCTGATGTCAGAGGCCCCCATCTGAAGGAGCGTCTTAGGTGTCCTTTCAAAGGGACTACCGCAGAAAGGGCCTCTGGCATTCACAAAACGGCCGTTCGAGCTTGCCGTCGCAAGTCGCGTTACACCCATTTCCCGGGAGACAGACTTCTGCCACCAAGAATTTTCCCCGTTAACAGAGGTAGGGCCTGAGCCCGAAACATAAAACCATTCCTCTGAACTCACCGTTTTCTGCTCCAGCACCCGCTTCGGACAAGGTCCTTGACGACGAGAAGGCCTGGGTGTGTTTGAGCCCAAAGGCCGAACTGCATATTTGCTCCCACCACACACAGCAAAAGACCCATTTCACAGAAAACGAGAAGGTGATGCTCAAAGAAGTGTGCCCACGTGCAAAACACCCACGCATCTTAACCCCCCCCCCCACAACATGTCAGACACTGCCCCTTCCAAATGCCCAAGCGGAACACCGCAGACGAAATACCAGTGGAAAGAACTTAGCAATGACGGTGGAGAGGACAGGACTGCTGCCTTGGCTGTTTTTAATGGAATTTGCTGTGCTCTAGGGCAGGCACGGGGAACCTATGCCTCCCCAGATGTTCCCGGTCTGCAAATCCCATGACATGAGTTAGAATCCGACAACATCTGGAGCGGCAGAAGGCCGCCACCTTGGTTCCGCGTCGAGTGTGTTTTGAGTGGCCGAGCGGAGGGATGCTTGCACAGCGCCGTGTGAGCACATCTCCCGGCGTGTGGCCACGTCCGCTCAGTGCTCTTGCCTGCCTCTGCTGCCACAGTGCACCCTCGGAGTCCCAGAGCTGCTGAGGAGCGTTCCCGAGCCTATCTTCTATCAGCTGTTCGTGCAGTTTGAGGATGAAAAAGGGAATCCCCAGTTATGGCCGGTCCCCGTCGTCAACCCTGCGATACAAGCAAGTCGCCCAGGTGAGGCCCATTTCCCTTTGTTCCAGGCGTCAGGTCAAAGAGTGCGGGGAGTGGAACCCACATAAGGCCCTGCTCTCCTGCTGTGCCTTCCCATTTCCTCTCTCCGTCCAGCCCCTGCGTACATTCCCTCCCTAATCTCTCTTCTCCCTTCTGCCATTCTGGTTCTGAATCGCGGACGCAGAGCTAATTCTCTCTTCGTGTTCCTGTCTGCAGAAGTTGCTGAGTGTGCATGCTGTTTGTGTTGCACTTGCAGCTGCCCCGTCACCGCCTTTGGAGAAGTGCTTGCTTCGATGTGGCGGCACCATGCCGGGGTGCACAGGATCAGCCCCGCAGACCAAACCCGGCCCTTCCCTCCAGAATCCTCGGAGGGCCTTGGTGCTTTTCCAAGCCTCCAGTCCTTTGCAGGCTTTTGCATGGTTTTCTCCCTGCTTTGGAGGGAGGAAATGCTTCTCCTGCAGCTTAGCTGCTGGCAGGGAGAGCTTTACGCTAAAACGGAAGAGTATTTCCGGCGGCCACCGAAAACAGTTCCTGAGATACGTGGGAAAGGGCTTTCTCCTGAGTAAAACTGGAATGCACTCCTAAGGAATTACGATTGACCCCTTCACTCTCTGCCTTTTGAAAGCAGTCAAGACTATCTATTCCTTTCAGCTTTTTAAAGTAGTTTCAATTTTTCAAAATTAAAAAAAATGCCTGACTTTTATCTTCTTGTCTTTATTGCTGCACAGTTTTGCTGTTTTACAGCTGCGTCCCTCCATGATGGCTTTTTAGCCAATAAGGAAGCATATAAATATTAATAATAAAATTCCCACCTGCTTCAAGTGCAGTAACATTTGAAATGGCTTCTCTTAAAAAGTGTTTTGGTTTAGTGTTTGCAAGCTGTGACAGAAGCCATGTTGCCTTCTCTTCCTCTGGATAGGCACGACAGTGCAAGATTGAGATAATAATGCATGGGGGGCCTGTCGTGAGCGGAGCCGGCTGGAGCCGGGGGTCAGACTAGATGACCCAGGAGACCCCTTCTGACTCGCTCTGTCTCTATGTTTCTGATAATAAAAGCTGAAACCGCTTCTCCCATCTTTCCCTCTCTTTGTTAGCATCCTTAGGTTCTCGAGCGCTCAGAAGATTCTTTCTTGTTGACGGGCTGTCAGGGAGGAGGGGGAACCTGACGGATGCTCCAGGATCGGTCACGCTCGCCGCAGAATTGCTGCTCAGGTAGAAGTGGGCCCAGCCTTGACTGTCTTTGGTGGCAAGAGGAGCTGCCCTGGAATGCAGCCCGGGAGGCAAGGACCATGGGTGGGTGAGTCCCTCCCAGGGATGCTTCAACTTTCCCACAGCTGCTGTGGACATGGCAAAAATTGTGCACGTAAATTCCATTCCCAGAAATTGAGGTGAGCTTACTCCGAAGGTGCCCCATCAGCCTGCAGAGCTTCTGAGAGCATGTGAGATACTTTATCCTGGGCTGCCTCATGCCCAATTAGCACGTTTTCCTCCACTGCAGCTGAATAGAGGATTAAGATCCATCACTGGCCCCTCTCATGGCTGGCTTTGCCCTTCTGTTAATTTTCTTCCACACGCTCCAGCTCCGTTTTCTCTTTTGGGCCTTTACAGCGTGTTCCTGCCCACCAATGCTCCTGGAGATAACCCTCCCTTCCTGTTGACGGTGAAATATGCTGGGTACCCCAGTGCTGGAGTCGCCCAGGCAAGTGTGTGTGTGTGTGTGTGTGTGTGTGTGTGTGAGCACACAGCGGAAGAAGCCTCGTCTCGCACTCCCATCCCCGGCCCCCAGCGGCAGCAGCGAATGCACTGTAGCAGCTGAAACAACAAGATTTCTCTCCCTGCATCTGACCCAAATCTTCAAGCTTTCCTTTCCCCCAGGCCTCCGGCAGGTGCTAATGAAAACGAGCTTTGTGAACACTGGGGTTCTCATCCACCTGCTTGAAGGGGGCGGCCTCTCCGGCATCCGGACAGAGGTGACTTTACAAGGCAGCCTGCTCTGACTGGATCCCCAAAACTTGTATTCAGTGCTCCGTATTTCTGGGCAGCCTGCAGCCCCATCACCCTTCCGTCCACACAGGCACTTGCTGAAGTAAAAGTCCAGAGGATCCCTACCAGCATCCCCCCCCACTCCCCAGCTTGGCTCTTTCTGCTCTGAGGTTTTTCTCCGAACTCCAGCATCTTCCTTTCCCCATCCCTACATCCTGTTGAACACAGAGGGGTGTTCTCAGGAGACAGAGGCCTGTAAAGACGCCCTCCCAAGAGACGGGCTGCAGCGAATGTAAATTTAGAACACAGCTAAACAAATGCAGAATTCCACATTCTTTTCTGTCCTGCGGGCCTGAAGACCTGACCTTTTCAGTATCTGGCCCCGCTGCAGTGCAAGCCAAGTCTGAATATAAGCAGTGCGTGCGTCTCGGGAGCCTGCAGCAGACTCTTAGGCCCGAGACCTCCCTGCATCAAGTGATCCTAAAAGGATTTTCAAAGGAAAATTTGCAGGGTCCAAGGGCCATTTTCCACTCTCAGGCAGCCTCTGCAAGCTGCATTCCTGCTGCGCTGCCAACAGAATTGGCGATTTGTTGCCAAAGCTCGGCAGCAAACTGCTCCAGAGCCTTAGGAAGGCCAAATTTCACTGGATGCAAGTGTACAGTTAGGAAATGGTCCAGCTACATAAGGTTATAGCGAAGTCATTAATGGATGGCCTGTTCTAAGGCCTGGCCGTGAGCAGAGCGACCTTGTTTGTATGTTTACAAAGAAAAGCACCTGTAGGATGAAATGATGGAAAGAAGACCATGAAGAACATTCTGTAACACGGTCAAAACTTCCTGGCTCATGTGAGGGAGATGCACAAAAGCTCAGATCGAGCCTTGGCTAATTCTGCATTTTTTGAAACTGCTGAATATGCCAGAGTCGGCTTCGAACCCGGGGTTTGTCAGTGGTGACGTGCAGCGGAGGCATCCGCTTACTTGCTTTTCTGCTTTCCTTTGCCGCTTCTCATTGTAGTCTTTCTGTACAGGTGGCGTTTTCCGTTGCTTATATTCAAGACCCTGGAACGGCCCAGCAAACTACAGATGTGAGTAACAGCCACGGCAAAACTGTAGAAGGGTAGCTGTTTGTTAAAAGTTTTCTTTTTCTTTATTAGTGAGCTTAGGATGGGCTGTATCTCTTTCTTTAGGGGGAAAAGAACCAGGCCCCCTAATATAGTCTGGGGATGCAGGGCAAGGAATGCTTCCTTTTCGCCCAGTTCCCCATCCCATCCTTCACTCCCTGTCTGAAAGTTTTACTCCTGAAGGTATTACTTGCATGTTGAAGTATATCCCTACTTTGGACGTTCGGGGCTGGCCTTACTGTTAGGCAGCGTGAAGTAGTGGTCTCAGCAGCAGAGGCTTGGAGGCAGCAGGGGTGCTGGAGGGAGAGTTGGTGCATGCGGTTGGCTGGCTTGCAGGCCTCCGGCACAGGAGAGGATCCCATCCTGGAATCAGCACGGAAGAGAGCTGGCTTTTTGTGGGGGGCCATGTGAGATCTTGCTCAGCTCCACAGGTAGCAACGTTTCTTGGGTGGGGATGTCCCCGCGAACCTGAGATCTCTGCACAGCACCGCTCGTTCCGTCTCAAAGTAGAAGGCGATGCAGTGTTTCCCTTCATGTGTTCTTCGACGGAGCGCTGCCGCGAAAGCCACGGGCTTCTCCCCTCCGTCTTGGCAGATTGCGTTTGGGGTCCTGGGATTTCTCGCGTTCCTCTGTGCCTTGCTGGAGACCAGCAGCTGGGCCCGGCGATCTCGACTCCCGAACGTCAATCTGATGGTTAGTTCCCCGCAACTCGGTCCGCCTCCCTGGATTCATATGAACAGCCCAGCTGGGAACTTTTCTGCAGGGCTGTTCTTTGTCATCCTTTCCTAATACTGGGATAGGAAGCGGTATGCGTGGGGCTGAGCTTGTATGGCGATGCAGCTCCCTCAAGGCGTTTCCCCTCTGAGAAGGAGCTTTCCTCCACTGCAGGCTGTGCTGAAGTTCCTTGCCTACTTTGCCGGCTGCTTGGCAAATGTGTTTTTCTTGGTCTCTCTGGGAATTGGCATTTATTGGCTCATCGTTTTCAAGGTAAGGAAGTCGTGGGCCTCGGATGCCACTGCAGGCACCTGCGGCAACACGTGTTCTTGCTTTTAGAGGGGATTTCTGTGCGGGGGCTTCCTTCCCGGCCTAACCAGGGGCAGCTTCTGTATGCCCCCTAGTTAGGCTCTGCAGGTTGTTGCCGCAGTAGCCAGCGTGGGAGGAAGAAGCTTTGATGAGATGTGAGCCAACCCCAGCTAATTACCGAAGGGTGAGGCGACCCCCTTCCAGCCTGGGGGCCGAACTCCATTTCAGAGATGCTCTGAAGGGGGTGGGTGCCAAAGGGAAAAGGGTGGGACCAAAATACTGCCTGAAAGTAGACTTCGCAGGGACTTTTGGAATGGGGATATTCCCCAATGATGGTGTCTCGGGAAGGGGGTGGGCCCAGGAAAGTCGGACTGGAGCCTTGCGGGGCCAGGAGTGTCCCCCGGGGCCAAAGGTTCCCCTCCACTGCCCCAAGAAACATCTTTTTTCTCCTCTTAAACCTCCTTCCCCAGGGGCAACAGTCTTCTGCAGTGGAAGTGACACTTCCCGCTGCTGGTAGCCAAACAGAGACCAACTTCACCATCTACTTGCTGTGTGCTCTCGCACTGAAGGTAAGGTGCAGCCTCCAGAGTCGGGCATCACAGGGCTGGGGAGCCAGAGCAGTTCGGCACTGCACCCTGCAGGGATGTGTTGGTCCTCTGTGGGGTTTCTAAGCTGGCATAGGTTGCGTCTGGGTGGGTGTCGTGCCAAGAGCACAGGACTGGGCCTCGGGAGATCTGGGCCTCAGTCCCCACTCAGCCAGGAACTCTCTGAGAGACTTAAGGGCCAGTCGTTGACTTCCAGCCCAGCCTACTCCACAGGGTTGTTGTGAGGATCAAGTGGGGATTGTGCATGCCCCGACCAGGACAGCCCTTGGGAAACTCTGGGAATTGTCGTCTAAGGGCCCACCCACTCTGGCCTGCCTGGAGGATGTTGCCTGCTGTACAGCTCAGCAGAACTGCTGGCCTTTGTGTCGCTGAGGCACTCGGCCTCTGTGGATGCTTTTGTTCCAGAGCTTGGACCTCATCCATGTTTTGATAACACAGTTGACCCTCTCCATTTTCCTGATTGACTGGGAGAAGCCGAAAGAAGAACGGACCCTGAAAACACCTCGAGGTCCCGGTTTGCCTTTGTTTTTCGCAGGGTCGCGTGCCCTTTGTGTGCAAGCCTTTGCTTTGCAGCATGCATTCAGCCCAGGGGGTGACGGAGAAATGGCTGGTTCAGGACAAAAGACGTTCTGAAAACGATACAAATGGGTGCGGTGCTGATTCGTGTCCCAGTGAGGCCATACGTGCTTGCGGTGTTTGTCCTGTTGTGTGACAAATGCCTTGCCTTGGTGTTCTTGAGTGTCTGGGCCACTGACCTCTCTAGCCATCATAGCCAATTTGCCATCTTGTGGATGTAGCAGAAGACAGTAAAACACCAGTTGGTTTAAGCTACAAGAAAATGCAAGACAAATATCTTCAAAAGTAGCCTCAGTCTCATAATGTGGGCATTCTGCTTGTATTTGGAATTTGGACTTAATTTGTGGTCCTGGGAGGTTTTTGAGTAGAGTCTGGGTTCAGCATCCACGTGTGGAGTGAGCTCCCGAGGCAGCCAGCCAATCAGGGTCTTCCCACAAATCCCTGATTGGCTAGGAGGAGCCATGCAAAGGCTTTTCGGTCTCCCATAACCACGGCTAACTTAACACTCAGCCATTTTGGTTTTTATTTATTTATTTTCTGATTTATATCCTGCCTTTTTCCTGCAAAGGGCTCAAGGCAGCTTACATCAGTCTCCTCCTCCATCTTATCCCCACAACAACAACCCTGTGAGGTAGGCTGGGCTGAGAGTCTGTGACTGGCCCAAAGTCACCCAGTTGGCTCCATGACTGAGCGGGAACTCGAACCTGGATCGCCTGAGTCTCAGTCCCGTGCTCTCAGCCACGGCACCACACTGGCTCTTAGTTCTGAGCACCCTTCTAACTTTGCCTGCCTCTCGAGAGCCAGTGTGGTGCAGCGGTTACGAGTATTGGACTAAAAGGAATCCGGGTGCTAGTCCTCACTCAGCTATGAAGCCCAGTGGGTGAAGCTGGGCCGGTTGCTGCCTTTCAGTTGAACCTACCTCACAGGGTGGTTGTTGTGAGGACAAAATGAAAATGGCGTAAGCAGCCATGGTTCCTGGTAAGAGGAAGAAAGGCAGGACGGAAATACAGAGCAACAAGAATCAGAATAGTAATAGTGACGATAATCATGCATGTGTCGCCACCCCACTGGTAAGCTAAACCTCACAGCATCCAAACGGCAGTGTTTGTTTGGGTAACCATGGGGCTGCCTGCGACTTGGCAGAGGGGACCTGGGGCCCTCTGGCACCGTGGGCTTGGTGCTGGATTAACTGGAGGGCGTTTGTGAGGATCAAAAGCTTTTCCTCCCCGAAAAACGAGGGTGGAATAGCTGCTGCGGCACATCGCACAGCTGTTGTGCGATGCTTGCTTGTTTAATTAGCGTTGCTAAATCACTTCAAGGCCCTTGGTACTTCTGGGAAATCGCCAGGTGCCTGTTCCAGGAAGCAGTTTGCCTCGGATCATAACGATTTCATATCGGGAGAGGTAAATTAACATAAGCGAGGGCTCAAGGAAGCCCAGGGGTGTTGAGCTTTGCACTTTGCCAAGAATCCGATAAGCTCATGTGGAGTCTTCAAAGAAAAAACGATTGTTTTCTGCTTCGTCGTGTTATTTCCTCCCTCCCTCCCCTGTTCCAGGAGATCAGAGGGCTCCTTGCTCTGCAAGCGCTTGGAGAACTTTTCTGATAGCTAATGAGTGGAACGAGATCCAGACCCATAGGAAAGTGAACCCCTTGCTTCAGTTGTTTGCTGTCATGCTGCTTTTGGAGGTGAGTGGGAGGTGAAGCAAACGAAGTATCTGCTTATGCAGTCCCTCCTGCTCTCTCCTGGCAGCGAGAGCTCTGGATTTGAGACGACCTTGAGAACGAGGAGATGTCCACGGCCAAAGCGCATGTGACCTTGTGTGCATATCACTAGGGAGGCAAGAAAGCATCTGCGTGGGCTTCAGAGGCAGACAGATTGTTAAAAGAGCCTTGGCATCCCTTGAGAAAGTGGCAAGATAGGAGAAAAACAGGACCTTGGATAGCTCCAAGAGGTCAAGAAGAGGGTGTTGTCTCAGCACAGAGCTAAAGCCCATGGAAATCTTGCAGAAGCTGATAAGGCATGTGGTTTGCACAGTGATAGCCCATCTGAAGGAACATACTGACTGCACAGAAGTGCTTGTCTGATTTAGTAGTCACCCTCACACACAATGAGGGTTCGAGTGAGCCCACTACTGTGGTCTTCGCTAAAGGGAATGCTCAGCCAAGTGGTAACCGTACTGGCTCTGTGTTACTTTCCAGGTGGCTGGATTGAAGAACCTTGCGTCAAGAGACCTGAATGTAAATCTGCACCCAGGACCAAATGCCTACCGTGCTTCATGGAGCCCAGTCCTTCGGTTTGGGATCGCTGCTTCAGTTTGGTTGGCGGTGGGGATTGTGCAGGTCATTTTCCTCTTTGAGTTTGGGCAAACTAAGTGTACAAAAACTTCCTTTCTGCTGGATCAGGTCTATCTAAGCCAACCATCTTATTTTGAAATAGTGCTTAGGCAAGTAACATGGTTTGAGAAAGGAATGCCGTGTTGAATGCCAAAGGAGGCACCCTCAGATAATGTTTGCTGTCTTCAGAAATAGACTTCTTAACCTTCATCCAGACAAACTTGCCCACCAGAGAACAAACAGCTTAGCATCTAGAATACAAAAGATTATACACCATGATAGTGAATCCCACTTAGCAATGCTGAAGAATTAGAAAGGAAAAAAGGGACAAAGCAAACTCTGTCTTAGTCCAAAATGCCCTCCGTGTATATTTGTCTGCACAGTGATCAGTCTTCCAGGTGCCATGAAAAGCCCCTGTTTTTGCTGCAGCAAGAAACATGGCTTCCCTTCTGGAAGTGTCAGAAAATGCATGATGTCCGTTGGATCACAAGTGGGCTTCATCTGGACATGGAGGTTGCTGATTGGTTGCTCGTCTTGAGAGCAGGGTTCCCCAGCTTCTTCTGGTTAGTGAGCAAATTCGGGACTTTGAGAGCATGTGATGGGTGCTCTTATGAACTGGCTGCCTTGTTGGGCACGGCCAGTCGCAAAATACACCGTGTCCAGAAAGCAAACCGGTGGCACTAAAAGGAAGTGAGACAAGAATCTGCATACAGGGCAGAAGCTGGTGCCGGGGCTGCTGAACACAAAACTGCTTTTTGAACCCAGATAAAGATCGGATGCCTGCTTTCCTGCTTAAAAAGATGAATAAATGAATCTGTAGAATCCTTAAGAAATAAAATAAAAATTACAAGTGTCAGGGAGACCAGTGGGTGCCATGAGGCACTTCCATGGGCATCACATGGGAGACCCCAGATTTAGAGAACTAGGTCAGCTCTGGGAGTAAGCACTGGTGGCCAGGGGATGATGGGACATATAGTCCAGCACATTTGGAAGGTGCTACGTTGGGGAGGTTGGCCAGGGGCCTGTAGATCCCACTTACCAAGGTGCTTACTCCCAGACTGGCTGGGGTTGATGGGGCTTATAGTCCCAGGACATTTGGATGGTCGGGGGCACTGGTGCTGGCTGTAAGTTGACTGTCTCCTCTAGAGGAGGACACACAGCACTCCCCATGTTTTTCTGTATACTTGTGGCATGGAACATGTGGTGTGTTTTTACCGCAGGTGGTGCTTTCCGTCTCATTGTACGAGCGGTTTGTGGAGGACAAGATCCACCAGTTCGTTGATCTTTGCT
The DNA here is from genome assembly GCF_004798865.1 of Varanus komodoensis. Taxonomy (NCBI): domain Eukaryota; kingdom Metazoa; phylum Chordata; class Lepidosauria; order Squamata; family Varanidae; genus Varanus; species Varanus komodoensis. The sequence goes on along the minus strand of NW_025335550.1, from coordinate 10,572,155 downwards.
CGCTGAGTAATGTGAGTCACAGCCCTGCCCTTCAGAGAGAAACCTTTTGGCCGCGTGTTGTCGGCGTGGCTGGACCAAGCCGGGTGGATGCAAAAGGGGAAGGATTCTGACCGGTTTGTGCGGGTGGCTCTGACTCTGAGCTTCTGGAGGGCCTTGGGTCTCTCTCCGCATGCCCAGTGCCGCCCGCCGGTCTTGCCATCTTTCTCTTCATTCTTCCACTGGCTCGCCTGCTTGAGGGGGGGCGCAAGTCCAGGGGGTTCTCTTCCACGGCCCCCAGGGGGGCCCCGGGGGGGGGGCCTGCCCAAGCCTGCCAATGCCGCTCTGTGCAGGCATTCTAGTTGCCCACGTGTTATTTATTTAGATGTTGCAAAGCAACTCTTCCATTTGAATAAAAAGCAGATGGCAGGGAGGGTTTTGGTGGTGATGACTATAAAAAAATATAGGAGAACCATTAAGAAATACTTGAAGTGACACAATTACAAAAGTACCAAACAAACAACCCTGCTCCAGATTGCTTAAAAACCCCACGGAGTGGAAGTTTGCCATATAAAAAGTATCCAGCCATTGATCCATAGGCACTATATGTACATTCCTGGACAAATAATAAAGATGCGTTTGTAACAAAAATATTGCGTGGAAGGGAAAGGGGTTAACCTGGCTCTTGAAATGCTCGCAAGGATGCCTGGCCATGGGAAGGTCAGCCCCTTCCCCCACCAAAAGCCTTTGTCTCACCCCGCGGTGAGTTCTGCACCTCCGGGAATGCTCTCGGGGGTCCCCAGGGGTGCAAGCTATGCCGAGCTTTTGATGCAGGCTTTCTCTTACAAATAGCTGCACTGCTCTGCTTTATTTTCTCCTTGTGTCTCATTTTCCTACAGGTGTCTGTGTTTATCTTGACGCACAGATGCTACGGTTTCTACATCCATGGGAGGAGTGTCCATGGCCACGCAGATGTGGGCATGGAAACTATGCACTTGTATCTCAGGAAGGAGGAAGTAAGCATGGCTTTTGGGAACGTCTTTTCTCCTTCCTTCCTTCCTTCCTTCCTTCCTTCCTTCCTTCCTTCCTTCCTCAGTCTTTCTAACCATCGGCTCATGCAGCTGGGAAGGAGGGGTCTCAGCTTTGGCCCCATCAAATCAGCTTGTCAGTTCCATGTTTGTCTGCCATTTCACAGGGGCTTTGGTTCTGCATGGTCCTCCCCACCCTTCCCACTGCTTTCTGCCTTCCTGTGATCGTCCCTTTTCCCTCCCCTTTGATGCTTCTCCTAGGAAAACCTTTGCCCTCTGAGAGGACTGGAACCCAACTCTGACGTGCAAACTTTTGAGGTGCTTCTCACAGAACGGATGCGGGCGCTCTATGACCGAGTGACCCAGTCTTTCACGGAGGTACGCTCCCTAATCCTACTTGCCAGCAATTGTTCGTTGAATGTACGAGTCAAGCATTTACTAGTAGAAGACAGGACATGTCGGCAGTTACTAGTTCTAATTTGCATTGAAGTTGTTTTAGTTGTTCGAACTTTTAAAAACTTGGTATATTGAAATGTTCTGATGCGTTTGTTGGTTTTGAGATGTTTTCAGGATCGATTTATCCTGAAGCTGCAGCAAGACCCACAACTTCTTAATCAGGAGTAAACCTCAGTTGAGTTTCTGTTCACCCAGCTCCTTTGAGCAGGGAGGGCCTTGTGAGGCGGCATGTGGCTCTTCCATTTCTCCCCACCTGCCTCTTCTTCTAATTGAAATCACTCTCCATGCGTGGACATGTGCCGTCTGGCACAGCAGGTGCAAATTGAGCCATGGCCCCTGCTGTCAAAGTTCTCTGAAAGAAAACGCCTTTCGTTTTGTTTTGTTTTGCCTCTGTGCTGTGGTTCGTCTAGCCTGGATTTTTAAAGCCTGCAAACTTTTTCTTGGGCAGACTCCACGAGGCCTCCGAGCACAGTCTGACCTTCATGAACAAAGGCTAAAAGGATACTATACCTTGAATCGCTTCCTGGTCTCCTTCTTTGAACATGTGAGTCACTGGCTGCCTTTATCCAGCCAAAAGGCAGCTGTAGCTAGATATTGGCCATCAGGAAAATTCCAAAATCCATATTAGTTACCTTTATTAGACAAAAAAATTTGCAGCCTTCTGAGAGTTCTAGATCTGCAGCTGCAAGGACTGCAGGTGAAGCCTAGAAGCTTCAGGCAGCCGCTGGAAATGTCTTAAAATGCCCACAGCTCTTCCTCGAACTATGGCATTCGTTTGCTGAAGATGTCAAGATGGCCAGCAATTTGGGTGGCTCTCCAAGGGGATTGGAGCAATGAATGGAGAAGGCTTTAAGCAGCTTCTGGTCCCACTGGCTGTGAGACAGTGCCTATGTGGAGCAGTTGCTGGGGAGCATGGGCAGCAGGGTGCAGTCATACACAAGTCCTACTTGTGGACTTCCTGTGGTTTGCACTGACACTGGGCCTGATACACCGTGTCTTCCATTTCAAGCAGACACTATGATCTCAACCAATCAGCCCTGTGGGTGAGTGTGTCCGTCCTTCGTCCTTCCGTCCTTCCCAACTCCAACTTTTTTCTCTGCCTGAAGAGGTCTAGAGATCTTGAAAACCTGCAAATCTGTTGGTTGACTTAATAAATCGCATTAATGTGGATTTTGGAATTCATCTAAATGTATGTTATGCTGGGGATTTACGTGCAAGGGCGGTTCCAACCGTGGAGGCTTCTTTTCCATGTAGCCAGAACCTCCTGTCTTGTGCGAATGGGGAGAAAACAGAGAACAAATGGCAACGGTTTGCAACAGGACAATTAAACATCAAGGATAGCCACCCTTTCCTATTTAACACGGAATGTTTTCATTCAGGCTCAGGTGTGATTGCAAATATATTTGGCTCATCCTGAATCAAGCTATTTCTAACATACTTCATTCTTCCCCACCCCCATTGTAGAGGCACCAAGAGATGGACTATGTAGTTAAGGACAAGTTTTTTCTGGAGCAGGTCATGGACATGGAGTTCCAGGGACCAACCGACACGTCCGTCCTCTATAATGGTATTCGGCATTGCTTCCGTGAATTGCTTTGTAGAGTTCCAGGGACCCGTCATTAAACGTAATGCAAACTCCAATTCTGGGGCCTAGAATGGTTTAATAAAAGCAAAGCAGCTGTTACAGAAGTAAAACCCTGAATGGCTGAGTTGGCAAAGGAGCCGTTCTCTGAGAAATACGTTCATTGCCTCCTCCTCCTAGATGATGGCGCATTATTCAGCCGAACACTGTTCTACAGACATGAACTGCTGCTGCTTCTCTTTGAAACCCTCGTCTTCTCCGCTGTGGATTTGGGGGCACAGGATTTTGTGTTGGCCACAATTGTGACTTTTGTTGTACAAACGGTAAGTAACTTGGTGGCAAAAGTGTAAGGGACATGGCTAGGTCAGGGCGCCCCGGTGTTTTGGGGTCCATGTCGGTGAACCCTTTTGGAATGTGGCACATGTGTCCTGGGCACTTTCACAACATGGCCGCCATGGCGCACCTGGCCTCGCTCCTACTGCACGGAAGTCAAACTGATGGGGCTCAGAGACGGAGTCGGGGGCTGAGCCCCGTGTGCGCACTTGTGTATTTGTACCACACCATCTATCTCTGATGGCATTTCCTATCATCCCCTGCTTTCCTTTTAAATAATATTTTGTGGGTAGGCAGCCTAGGCACACGTTAAGTGAGGACCAGCCAGGCAGAGACGCCTCTGTGTTTTCAGCTTCTGCGGATGCTGCGCGACGCCCTTGGAAGGCGGAACCTTGCAGAGAAAACCTTGGTGGAGAAGCAGTTTCTGATCTAGCCTGCCCTGGGGCCCCAGGCCCTGCTTGCCGCTGCTCCTCGCTGCACCAAAGTGTCTGGGAATGCGCATCCTCTGGCCCGCGGCCGTGGTGTCGGCATCTGCTGTCAGCGCACGTGCTCTGCCCCAGAACCTGTTCTTGTGGCTGGGCCAGCCTTGGAGCACGTGCGAGAGGAAGAGCGACTCTGCACGCGGATCACGCTTCCCTCTGCACAGCACCAGTGACAGGTGGCAGCAAGACGTCGTGTGGCTGCGTGGCTTCATTGCAGTCCAAAGGGGAGGAATTCAGGAACACATTTTGCAAACTCTGAAATCTGAGGTGATTGAGTCACAGAGGAGGGCAACTCATGGCCCTCAAGAGGCTTTGGCCTACAGCTCCCATCGTCCCCTGCCTTTGGCTATGGTGCCTAGGGCTGATGGGAGCTGGAGTCCAAGACAGCTGGGGGAGGGCCATGAGTTGTCCATCCCTGATGTAGCAGATAGAATTTTGGACATCAACTGGGGTTCAAAACATGTTCCATCATGCAGCTCCCAGGCGGGTCTGGGGCCCATCCCCCCTTTTCATTCTACCCCGCCTTGCAGCACCGTTGCACAGATACAGCGTCAGGGCGGTGGGGGGGCATGTGTGCAGCCCCGCTTTCCTCAGGAAAAGGACAGAATACGAAATGAAGGAACCAACAACACCACCACCAAGATTCCACAATGGGTTGCAAAGGGTGCAATTTCGAAACCTTCTTCCGACTCTCTTGTAGCTGATTTAATGCCAAGTTTAAAGCCCCTCTTTAAAATAAGTTTCTGTTTTTCTATTTTATGATTTTTCAGTTGTACTTTTATTTGTTAACTGCTCAAAATAAATATTTTTCCTTTACCACATGGGGTGTGAGCACGTCACTTAAATTTCCCTGTCTTCCAACTCACTCTTTGCCATATCTGGATGCCAGACCCTTCCTACAGAGTGCCCTTTCTTGACTTCCTATGTGCTCTTCCAGCATTTCCTTCCTGCGTTTTTCCTCCTCCCCTCACAGCAGCCCTGAGCCGTCTGCACCATGCATTCTCGTGTGCCGTGCGGCAGAACATGCGAGGCTGGGAGACGGGATCCTTAGACCCATCCTGCCGAATGAGAGCTCCAGTTGTCGGAGTATATGATGGGAAAGAGAGGAAGAAAAGCACACAAGCCTTCCCTTCCGCCCTCTGCTTCTGTGCAGCTCCATCCCGCCTGGCTGCGTGCCAGCTGCCAGCTCTCGGCGCTCTCCCAACCTTGGCCCTTGCATTCCGATGCGGGAACAGAAGCCAGAGGTGGAACAAAAGCTGGATGAAGGCTTGTTTTTCTGTCGAGGGCTGCATTAGCTCATTGGCAAACCCTCGTGGGGCCGAAGCCAGCAGGAGGTGGGGCAATGCCAAAAGGAAGCAGGGTGACCTTCCCCTTTTCTGCAGTCCCCCTTTCTTTCTCGGCTTCCTCTTTCTGCACTCCTCCCTCCCTCGGGTGCCCGGTTCTCTTTCTTTCCCATCACGCCGTCCACCGGGAGAGAGACAGATTGCTTGACTCAGAGCTCACTCGCAGAGGGGCTGCCTCGTTTTCCATCTGGCAGCTGCGTTTTGAACATGATGCAGTTTCTGAACCATCTTCAAAGGAGAATGGATAATCCTGGGCTACAAGCATAATCTCTGACCTGGTACGAAGGGCCGTCCTATTTTTCCAGAACCAAAGGTTCTTCATTCAGGTCTTAGCATCCCTGACACTAGTTAAAATGAAACATGATCTGCTTGATTCAAGAGTCACTGTTCATTTGTTACCCGTGGGTACAAAATGTACCATGACTTCAAATAAACAAGAGGGTCTTCATTTCCTTCTGCGTGTGTGTTGGGAAATAACGGTGCTTTGATTCAGGCGTATAAATGAATAATGACGGCAACCGATTGGATTTCTCCTGGGCCTGGTGTGTTGCATGCTTGGTGCAGAACAGGATTGGTTAAAGAGGGGCTTACTCTCCCTTTGTCTTGTGAATGGTTCTAGAATTGTTCTATATTGGCTGCAGTCACCCCCAGTAATAGCTGTTTTGAATGCAAGGGTCCGGCCAACAGAACCTGATGTCGTGATGCGCTAGCAGGGGGTTGGATCCCTTCTAGGCCTCTTCCAACTCTGCCATTCTGTGATTCTGGGAAATGAGTTCAAAGTCTGCCTTTCCCCCTTAAATGAGGCAAAAACCTAAGGAATACTGTAGGATTAATTGAGCCCTGCAAGATAACCAAACCCAGGAAAGCTCTCACCAATCTCTCCTGGGGCCAGTGAACTTCATAAATAGATAATTTGTATGGGTGGCTAAACTTTCCACACAGCTGCATTTCCCCAATAAATGCAACCAACCCTCCCATGTGGGGGCTAAAGAAAGAAATATAGCTCCATTAATGCCAATTGAGTTCCTTTCTGTCTGTCTGTCTTTCTTTAGCCTCCGACTGGCAAATATGGTAGACGCCCCAGGATGATGCTTCTTAGAACTACCGAACAGAAGATATGTAAGTATTCTGTCTTTTTAATGGATTTTCTGCAGGAAGAAAAGAGACTTGGGAGGCAATGGAGATACACAGGAAGATTATGAGTGGAAGATGGTGTTTTGGGAGCCCCTGCCAAATTCCGTGATTGAGGCAGGGCAGCGGGTGTGATAAAGGCCTCATCTGGAATCACTGTGGGAGTACACTGGTACCTTCTTGCTCTGAAATAGTCCAGTAACGGAGGCAAAACGTTCAGAAACATGGACAGTACTTTTTAAAACAGGGACAATGCAGTTTGGAGTGATTTACCTTCAAGCTGTGTGGGCCCTGTACTAGTACTGTGAATGTATCCACGTTCTGAGGTGACTGAATTTATCTGGTTTGTGTTCATCTTATGGTTCTAGTCCTCTTGAATGAAGAGTGAGTTTCAAAGCTCAAATTCAGTCCATGCCATTTTTAAATAAAAGGACACATGGCAAGTTTGATTTTTTTCAGTGTAAATATCAAGATTGTGAAAGGGAGATAGTGTATGGATCATTGTAGAGTAAACTTGGAAGCTCTGCTGTGGAACACAGAAAAACAACTATAACCCAACATCATTTCTCAAGATGGACACTGTCATGGGGTTTTGCTGGCGACATGCTGGATCTGGGTGTATTTTGTGTGGCTTAAATCTTGCAGCTGACTTTCTTCATCGTCTTCATCACTCTCCACTAGGGACAACTTCTGAAGAATGCTCTGGAGATGGAGAGAGGGAACTTTGGTTAGCATACGTGGCCAGTGTGAAGTCTATATGGGGACTGTTTCCCTGCCCCAAAATGAAAATGTGAGCTTCATGTCTTTGAAAATGGATGACGCTGCCAACCCTTGAAAGCTGCGTGCATCCAACTAGCCCAGCATGGAGATGAACTGGAGGTCCCCCTGGGACGTGGAGCCCTGAATTAAGCTGTGAAGCTTAGAGCAGCCGGATGTGGGAATTTGGTTCCTCAGATATGGCCCCTCAGGTGTTGCTAGGGAGCATTCCTCCAACCTTCAGGCAAACAACAGGGCTGTGTATTTTGGGCTGAGTTGGCACGTACACGGCCAGGACTTGATAACTATCTTGCAAAGCGATGGCTGCATGTATGGAACACCCTCCACAGAAAAAACACAACCCAGGGCCTCTCCGGGTTTGCACCTGCTGGTTGCAAGCGTAGACAGCAAAACTGCCCTGTTCTCTCCCTGTCGGCCCTGCCTGTTTCGCCTGCTGTTCTTCCGTTCTGAGTGCCTTTGAGGTTGAAAAATGGATCCCTTTCCCCTTTTCTCAAGGACACGAAGTCACATTTTCTATGGTGCATCACTCCTTCCTGTCAAAGTCTGTTTCTGGAGCCAGGGCACATTACTGCAATAACAACTCTTCTCACCTGTGTGCCAGTGGACCACGGAATGGTAGAGGCTGGAGTCATTGCAGTAGCTGGTTTTGCCTCATGGAAGGTTCCAGAAGCCATCTGTACTTTTGCTCTGAAGTCCTAACAAGGCAAGACATCCTTTTAGGGCCCTCACTAATCTCTGCAGAGTGTTTGCTTCGCCGTGACCTGTGTATTTGTTATTACCTGTGTAGAGACTGCTCCAGGATGGCTTGCCGTTCATGCTTTTTAAGGACTGTCCCTACTTTGGGAAGTGATATCCAGAAAAGAAAACGAATTACGGCCAGATTTTGCCGGTATTTTACATGAAGACAGAATTGTGGGCCTGAATAAATTTCAGCTGGTGCAGCTTTGGGAACTCTGCATACGCGTGTGTGCGAATACATGCATTTGGGGGCAGCAAAGAATGAGAAAAAGGGGGCTTCAACCCCCCCCCCGCAAATATTGATTTATAGAAATATAATGGACAGTGTGTCGGCCATCATTCCCACTCTGAAAACTGAAATGGATGTCCTCTAGGACGGTGCCACGATGATAACGAGGCGTTAGTGAGTTGCCTTCCAGCGCCATGCTGAGTAACTAACATCCAGACGAGGGGACTGGAATCGAGCCGTGACACATTTGATCACTGAGCTGCTCTGACGGCCATATTCGCCCACCCTCTTTGGCCTAGTAAGGGGAAAGGCCTTCACTGAAGCCCCGGTGCTGGTGGGGGGTCTCCCCAGCCGCACAGACTGCGCAAGCGTAAGCTGGGGTGGGTAGTTGCCATGGCAACCACCACCGCCGTGCCCTCAAAGCACCGTGGCTTGCAGGGCCAGCTGAGGGAAGCTGGCCACTGAGGAGGTTTTGTTGTGTGTGCCCCCCCCACCCCCATTTATATCCTGCCTTTTTCCTACAAAGGGCTCAAGGCAGCTCACATCATTCTCCCCCTCCATTTATCCCCACAACAACAACCCTGTGAGGTAGGTTGGGCTGAGAGTCTGCGACTGGCCCAAGGTCACCCAGTTGGCTCCATGGCTGAGCGGGGACCAGAACCTGGATCGCCTGAGTCCCAGTCCCATGCTCTTAACCACTACACCACACTGCCTCTCACACTGGGTTCAGCCCAGCTTATTTATCTATCTATTTATATATATTCCCTCAGGGAAGGCCGGCCGCCTTTCCTCAGCCTGCTGTGGGTGCCTTCGCACTACGGGGGGCTGACAAGGAAGGGGGGAGCCTCAGAGCTTCTCGGGCCTGGTCGCCCCAACCTCCATTGAGGGGCCCGCCAGGAGCCTCAACAAACACCTTATTTCTGAGTGCAGCTGATTTTTGAACACTCAAAATGTGTTTGCATGTACTGCAAAGAAGGACTGTGGCCGGGCCCTGTCAATTATTCGCCCTCTGTTTTTGTCTTGTCATGCAGGATTCGTCCTTTTCGTTGCTTGCATTTTTGACACAATGTCATAATGAAAAATGCATATAAAGGGACTTTGTTTTTTTCAGTTTTCAGCATTTCTATCAGTGCTTCCTCCTCATGGGTAAGAACACAGGACTAAAGTGTCATTTATGAACAATGTAACTTCATTTAGTAAGAATTGACTTGTTACTATCAAAACATAAACAATAATAGTTAAAGCAATGTTTGGTTTCACCATGAGGGGGCAACATGCAGGATGATACAAATACTGACCCTGAAAACTGAAAATTGGGTAAATTCTCCCGTGGGGGCCAGTCTCCTTTTTTTGGGCAGGTGCTGAAGTGGTGTTAAAGGCCAAACTCTTATGTTTTAATATTCTTTTACCTCCAGGTCTTTCTGCATGTCATAGCTTTTAAGATGTTGGAATGCAGTGGAGTAGACCTCTAAAGCCTTTGCATGGAAGACCATCTCAATGCTGATAAAATCCAGGAATATCTTCTGCAAGGAAAGGAGACCGTGCAACTCAATGTGAGTCCCTTAAAGTCCTCTGTTTCGTTAGAACAGGGTTGCAGTGCCATTTTGGAAATGCATGTTTTTATCCTCCTAAAGGAAATTGGATAGAAACACACATGTCCAATAAAGCAGAATTGAAAATGCAGTGGTAGCTAATCTTTGCATTGAGGCAATTGCTTCATAAAGGCAGTTGCTGGAGAAGACAAATTGCAAGAAAGAAAGAGAGAGAGAGAGAGAGAGAGAGAGAGAGAGAGAGAGAGAGAGAGAGACAGAAGCTGCTCCATTTCATACACATGCAAGATTGCTAAGAAGGGAAATGTGGAGAAAAAACAAATGCATGTTCCATTTTCCGTTTTGACTTTTCCATTCCTTTTCAGTTTGCATAATTTGAAAACCAAAGACCTCTCCCTTTGGCAAAGGGGAAATCTACTCAGCAGTTGGGGTAACCTTTTGTCTGGGTAAAGAACAGAAGTTGGAATATAAAATGGCATGTGGGAATCCTTTTTCCGTTTTCAGTCCCTGTTTGGCCGAGTTAAGAGTCCAGCGATGCCCAGCTGCTTGCAGTATCTGTAAATGTTTGGTTGGTCCAATCAATAATCTCAATGGTTCTCTCTCTACCTTTCCACATGACCATTCTTACATTTCATTCTTGAGGACTATAGAGCAGAATAGTTAATTTAATGCAGTCTACTGATGAAGGGGGAGTTATACGGAGCAGACCTTGGGAAAATCAGAAGGCCCTGCTGAAAAGAATGCTACTTCACCCCAAACAATTCCCTTCATTGCTTCTAGTAGTGACGATAGCTGGTCTTTACTGCAACCTTGGCTTTTGCATACTTCTTTGGAATCAAGTCCTCCTGTGAGCTGAACGGTGGCATTTTCTGTCTGAAGGAGGATTAATCTCAAGAAGAAGAAGCCAGGTGGGCCACGTTCCCACAGTCCTGGTGTTCCCCTGCCTCTTTTTCATGGGATGAATCCTCTTCAAAGTAGAACATGACAGAAAGGGCTTAACTCTCAAGTAGCTACGCATAAAATTGCAGCTTCTAAAGCATTTGTGTCATGGCTCCATGTAGGCCCAAGGTAGGTTAACAAAAGACTCTCCAGCCTGCGTGAGGCATTACCTGAATATCCTGTAATTTCTGCTTCTGAAACTCATCAATGGTTTCTTCAAGCCGCTGTGTTGATCGGCTTGCATCAACGGACGCCTTGTGCACTTGAGATTCAGCCTAGGCAAACATGGGGAGTGGCTATGAGAATGAACCCAGGAAGGCACCATGTAGAATTAGAGGAGCGTGGGGTGATATCACACCTGGGCTCTTACCTGGAAGTAAACAGCAAATGGTGGTGTATGACAGGAAGAGTTAAATTAATGGCTTGGGACCTGGATACCTGAAGGAACGCCTTCTTCCATATTTGCCCTCCCGCCCCTTGAGATCAGCGGCAGAGGCCCTCCTCCGGGAATGCTCCGTGAAAGATATGAGGATGCAAGTACTCGGAGGAGGGCCTTCTCTGCGGTGGCGCCCCACCTATGGAATGCGCTCCCCAGAGAGGCCCGCCTGGTGCTGTCATTATTTGTTTTTCGGCACCAGGTTAAGACCTTTTTATTCCAGCCGTATTTTAATAAGTTTTAATATTGTCTTTTCTATGTTTTTAATTGCAGCCAGTGTGGGTCGGGAATTTATTTATGTTATTTGTGTTATATTTTACATTGTAAGCCGTCCTGAGGCTTTTTTGCAAATAGGACGGCATAGAAATATTTTACATACATAAATAAATAAATAAATAAATAAAAATTACTATAATGTGCTCTAAACCGGGCTGCCCTTGAAGGCGATAGATGGGATCCTAGATTTTGTATTGTTTATACTGTCTCCCTGTTGGTTTCCAGGTTCAATTCAAGGTGATGGTTTGGGCCTGAAAGCCCCACGTGAATTTGGATGGCGTTATCTCAGGGACCCCCTACACCTGCATCAGATTGAAAGAATGAAAATCGGTGCCAAAGCCGCTGCTCCCAGGCCCACAAACAAGCTTCATGGGGCTGGCAGAGACTAAGCAAATGACTTTCTTAGGCTCAGCCCAGCCTTTGGGACTCCCTCCCTCCCCGGAGAGGTGCAAATGGGCTTCGCCAGTCCTGGCTTTAAGAAATAGCAACCCCAGAAGCCATATTAATCCAGGCTGCATTTGGTGCTTGCAAATCAGTAGTTGCTTCTCCTCTGTGCATGAACAGCTGCAACTCGCACGTTCTTGTTTTGTAAACTCTAAGCCAACTTGGGAGGTTTAAAATCCTTCCAACAATCAATCCGATAGTAAGATTTTATTTTGGCTGCAATGCACACCTAGGAGCGAGAACCGCTGAATTCAGTGCCACTTTTCTCACTAGAAATGTACAGGATGGTGGTGTTAGTCAACTAATGGGTTAGTTCAGGCCTGGGGATCTTTATTTTCCCTGCTTTCTATTTGGATGATCTGCAGGGGGTGCCAGGACAGAGCCAAAAGCAAAACAGGTGGGGTCACCTACTTTCCTCTCTCTTCTGGACACCCCCTTATCCTTCTGCCACACTCTCTCCCTCGCCCCCGCAATCCTTTCCCCCCGGCCAGTGGACTGCCAGAGGAGGGGGAAATCATTTGCGACAGATGTCTGGTAACGGGCAGCTTGATTACGCCAGGGACTGCAGGTGGCTCACCCCAGGTTAGCTGAGTGGACTACAATTTTTGAGTGGACTTTTGCATTTTAAGCAAATTATTTTAATACACCCACTTCTAAAAGTTTAGCTGGCAAGTTCCACTTAAGAATCATCTCCTCCCTTCTGTGGGAGATGGGGATGCCTCTTCCCAGGTGATGCAAGCACGCATGCCTGCGTAATCCAGAAAAGGCTCATGGCTCAATGGCAGAGCACCAGCTTTCCATGCAACATCGCTGCTTCGGTCCCTGGCACCTGGCATGTATTCCTGCCTGAAGCCCTGGATCCCCATTGCTGCCAGTCCGTGTTGACAGTATTGGGCTGGATGGATCTGTGCCTGTGTTTAGAACCTTTTTTCTAATTGTGTAGATTTGCTCAGTGTGAATGAACGCCCTGAATGGGATGGGATTGCTTTAGCTGTGTGGCCTTCTTACTTTCCATGGGTTTTACATGGAGCATGCTATGACTGGAGTGGACAGGTTGCCGTGTTTGGGCATCGCTCCTTCTCTGCCTAGACGTTTCCTGAAACCTGCCAGGGCATCTCTGTCCACGGAGGGCTTCCAAAGCAGACTCCTGGCACTACCAGGCAAAAGACATTATACAGCTATTCCATTTTCCCTTCCTGAATGGATGTATTGGTGGTAAGCAAAAAGACAGGCGCAGCGATGGAAAAGTAGGGCAGGTATCAAATGGAGTTCAGTTTTGAATTTGACTTCCTGTAGAATCTCAGTGAACGGGGCAGGGCAGTGGCGTATAAAGGCTTTGTCTGGAATCACATTGACACCCTCTTTTCTGCCTAATTTCCTAGGAGTGAAATGGGTAGAAAGTCTGCCTTGCACTGGGCAAATGCAGAAAAAAGTCAGTTCTTGAAGATCTTGTGGACCTGAGTGTCCACAGCCATTTTGTACATACTGCCGAGGTTAATGGCTTCTGCATTTACATGCTTCAAAACTCTGTATTTACCTTACTTGAATGACACAGCGAGTGAGTCCTCCAGTTACATTGCTCCTCCTCTGCTGCAGCTTTATGTTGCGGGAAGAGACGATTTGTAGCTCTGAAAATGGATCGATACTGAACTGCTCCCAGTGAAGGAAAGAATCCTGGGCCCCTTTGCAATCGCTGTCCAGAACTATCAGCTTTAAGTGGCTTCCAGATAAGACCAGTTTCAACAGATCTGGGAAGCCCTGGTCCCAGTTTCTTGGTGCAGCTGTTGATGAGCTAAATCAGTTTTAACTCAGCACTCCCTCGCCATGGTTGGTTAGTACCGTGACTGGTGCTGAATGCCAGTAAATAAACTTGGTTTACTGCAAGAAGTACGCTTTCCAGTATGGTTGTAAACAAGTGATGTGTGATAGACCAGCAAACTCCCCCTGCTGCTCAAGAAGGCATTCACTTGGAAGAGATAGGAGCTTGATGGGATAGATAATCCTGCCAGATCTTCCTGTGATGTGAGCTAAAGGTATTTCTTGCTTCAGATACTTCTCCATTGACACGCAAGATGGTAATTCTGCCAGAGTGTTGCAAGGGCTTAATCCGTCCTGCCTCACTCCTGTCTTTCAATCTTAGTCCAAAAAAATGCAGGCAGAGCAGAAGCTTAACCTTTGTGCATGAAACTACCAACTGTGAATGCTCTGGAGCTTTGCTGGTTTTAGCAGAGCATAATTATAGGCCTGTAGCTTGCTGATTACAGCATAATATAAATATAGGGAAACAATTTGAGTTGCATAGGCCCTGAGGATCTGGGCATGTCTCTTGGAATGCCTCTCAAGGTTGTGCTTCTCTGGATGGCAGCAGAGAACTGTTCCACAGCAAAGACTCTGTGTGTGTGTGTGTGTGTGTGTGTGTGTGTGTGTGTGTGTGTGTGTTGAGTCTGGACATATACAAAATGGGGCAGCCTCCTAGCTAATCCTGTGATTCAAGCTAAGGATGTTGAAATATCCTTCCAGCCTTAAGCAAGGCTGCCTCTTTGTAACTCTCACTACCACTTCTCCAGGACAGGGATGATGGAAAATCTCTAATTGAAAGGCTGTGATAAGGGTTACCGGGCACATCTACCTAGTTTGTGTTAGAGTATTTGAAGGGCACCCTCAGACGGAGGGCTCCAAGCACTACCGATCGGAAGGCACTTCTGCCCTCTTCTCCTTCTGTCACGCTTAGAGAAAAGGTGGAAGAAGCAGTAAGCTCACAAAGTGGAAGGGGGTGTTACCTGAACACCCCCTAAACTTCCAAGAAGGGTGGTGCTGTAAAAGCTTCCTCCAGAAATTAATTAATATGTAAAGGTAGGGGGCTGCTTCATTCTGGTGGCTTTCCTTCCTGAAAACAAAGCATGCTTTTTCATTCATCCTTTTGGTTGAGCAAGTCTGTGACCTTTTGGCGAGTCCTGAATGTTTGACATCCAGTTTAATATAGCAGCTGTGTTACTCGGCTTGTTCTCGGTTCTGCAAACAGCCTGCTGATTGGTGCTTAGCCTCCACCTGCGGTCTGCTCTGAATGACAGCAGAATTCTTTCTGGTCAGGCAGTGTGTGTCCGGGTCTGAGCTGATGAAGCCTAAAGGTGGCTGGTCATTCTCCCATTTCAGGATGGACTGATTCTGCAGCGAGCACAGATGAGGCCAGCGTCTTTTAAACCGTCTGGGTGTGTTTCTTGCTGTGTTGTCCGTCTCCACATGGAGCCATTCAGTGTTAGACATGGTGGGTTGCATGCATGTGGATTGGGGTGATCAGTATTTTTTGGCGCCAGAGATTCAGTCACAAAGCAATGTACGTACTTCAAATAAAGGTATGGAAAGCTGAGATGTAAACATATAGCTTTCCCAAAGGAGACCACCGGGATGAAGAACAATGCTTGCTTCATACTCGACTAGTTTTAAAACAAAACCAGAGTCAATCCAATAGTGTGTCTGTACCCCAAGCCAAATTTCTTACTCTGGTGGCATTTTTTTCTGGAGGTCTGGAGGATGGTTGTGCCCTCGTGTTCTCACCTGCATTTCACTTTAATGTTGCTGCACATGTGGCTGTCATTTCATCCTAGGGGGAAAAAATCTTACCTGTGTCTGAGAATGGGAGTCAAGGGAATAAACCAAATGGAGAGCAATAAAATGGTTGGAATGAGGGGGATCTGTCTCACCAGGCCAGCTTTTTGTTTAAGCAAAAACTATTGTGTTCAGTTTTGGGCCCCTCATTACAGAAAGGATATAGCCAGGTTAGAGTCAGTGCAGCGTAGGGCCACAAGGTTGGTGGCCGGTTTGCAGGGGACGGGGTGTGAGGCGAGACTGAGGGAACTGGTCTCTTCAGCCTGGAGAAGAGGAGACTCAGAGGGGATATGTTGGCAACATACAGGTATGTGAGGGGGTGTCACACGGAGGTGGGTAGAGACCAGTTCTCCCCTGCAGAGGAAGGCAGGATGTGCTCCAACAGAGCAAAGCTCAGGGAACCCAGGTTCCATTTGGATGCCAGGAAGCCCTTCCTGACAGTCAGGACCCCGAGGGTGTGGAATGGGCTTCCACGAGAGGTCACTGAGGCCCCATCGGTGCAGGTGTTCACGGATAGGCTGGGCGTCCACATGGTGGGCATGTCGTGAGCGGAGCCGGATGGAGCTGAGGGTCAGACTAGATGGCCCGGGAGGTCCCTTCTGGCTCGCTCTGTTTCTATGTTTCTAAGCACCAGCCTGGTCACATAGACGACAGGCCATTTCATGCAGTCCGGTGCGTGGAACTCCTGGAGGCAAGCAAGCAGGCCGGTGGAGGAATTGGTGGGGCCCTCTGGGGGCACGCTTTGCCCCCAGTGTGGACTCTAAAGTGCCGCCCCACAGCAATGCCACTTTCTACCTCTCCTCTATTGACTTCCACCAGGCTGGCAATCTCTCTCTGCAGGCCAGTAAGTTTGGGTGGTTGGGTCCAAAAATAAGCCGTGCCTCCTTTTTTAAGCTTCAGCGCCTGCCAGGCTGCTTATCCAATGGAAGCAGGAAGACCCAGCCTATAAGGCCCAGAGGCAAAGGTGGGTCAGGAAGGGTTGGGAGAGTCCATTTGGAAGCCGTGGCCAAAGGACGGGGTCCACTGAAGACTCAAAAGCCTGAGGGGGTTCTCTTAAGAAGGCAGGTAGTGGGGGAAAGAAAGAAAAATAAACAGAGTGGCAAGCAAGGGGAGGAAGCGGAGGGCTCCACCCGACTGGCCGAAAGGGATTGGATTGGCAAGCGTGCCTCCGGCATGGCTGGATTCCGGTCCATGGACCAACGAGCCGGAAAGCTGGAGGCCGCATAATAGGGTACATTTCATAGAATGATGGTCACTCAGTCACCTGGCTGGGTGTCTGGTCCCTCTACATTTAAAACCTATCCTATGATGGTAATTATCCAGACAGGCGATTTTTAGGGGGAGAGAGAGGTCTGTGTTGAGCTTCAACACCAGAGGGCAGTCAAATCCATACGCAGATCTCTGGAACTGCTGGCACTGGGAAGAGAGCGGTGAGCGTGCCTGCCTGGACCGGCAGCCTCCTTGACTGTCAGATGGTTGTGGGCAAGCTTCAGCTTTGGGATTTGGTGGAGCTGTGAGGAGGAGAATGCCGTTTTAACCTTTTCTCCCCGAATTTGTCTGCGTGGTCTAGCAGAAGGGTGCCAAACCCCTTTGAATCTGAAGGCCGAATCTGTTTCGGAGAAGCTTTTGGGTGTTCCAGTGGGGCAAAAGAACTAACCCCTGTGTTAGCTTCCTCCAGATAGAGCACAGCTCCCCCTGCTCCTAGCCCTGATGGGGGGCTGCAACACGGGGCATTTTGAGGGTGCCAGGGAACTGTGGTGCAGCTCTGGGCGAAGCATTTCAGCTGGAGATGGTGCCCCCACACAGTCCTAGAAAGAAAACTCTTCCAGCCGCCTGGAAACGATCCCAGATCCCAGCGTTGCTGCCTCGGCCAGCTTTCCCTCATCGTTTCCCTTGTTTTACGTTTGCTCTCTCAGCATCTGAGTTTAGCACAGAAGGGATTAAGAGAATGTCAAGGCTCTTCTCCTCCCCTGGAGAGCCTTTCCTGGGGATTTGTTGCTGAGAGCGTCTCCCCTTGGGGGAAAAAAGGTTTAGTTTTCAAAGATCCTGATTAAAATATCCCTTGCCAAGAGGGAGGGGAAAAGGGAAAAGCTTTTTTGAGCTGCCAGGATTATCCTGTTGCCTCTTTCCCCAGCAGATCTTATTTTCCCCTCTGGATGAATGTTGCATGAAAGAAGAAAACTCCCCTTTCTCACCAATATTTTAAACATGCTGATGCTAGGAAGCTATTTGGATATTTCAATCAGCCCCTGAGGAATTGCATGGCACATCTGATCCTCTGCAAAGGAAGAATACGCCTTGACTGGTTTTGCTGCACTCTGCTCGCACTCGTATGTTGCTGAAAAAAAGAAGTGCTTGGGAACGGTAAAAAAGGTGCTTCCTTGTAGCCTAGGAACCTTCCTCTCGCAATTGCAGATTATATGGGTTGTTGCTGCTAGTCGCATCTGACCCTATATGGGTTAGGGTATTTATTTATCACATGTTTATATGGCCCGAAGGCTCTTTAGGCGTGAACTCTGGTATATGGGGTCACTGTTGCACCTGGGCGCATGGGATCCTGTCCCAAACCCATTTCTTAAGATCCATATCTCTTCCACAGACTGCCCATTGGTGTCAATGGAAGGTTTTTCACCAGCTTCGTTGTCATGCAGGGTCAATTTTCAAGGAAGGTTACAGCAGGGGGAAAGTGACTTAGTTCTTCCTATTCCATATGTTGCCATTCCTCCCCCCACCCTCCATTTTCCCCCCTTGCGTGACAATTCAGTCTAGGAAAAATAATTCTCCACTGGTTTGGGATGGAGGTCCGGAATGGCTTTTCTTATGACGACCTGGGCCAGGGTGCAAAGAAATGAAGAAATGACTTTATTGGAGACCATTTTGACGACCGATTAACTAGCTTACTTTGCCTCCTATGGTATTTACGTAAACCGTGGTCATTGTTTTAAGATTCATTTATGTGTATATGGATTTATGTCCTAGGGGCCTGTCCTCAGAATATTTTAAGTGCCTAGCAGTGACCCTCTTTGTGCATCCTGGTTTGAAATGTACATCCAAGTGTTGTCTATTTTTATTCCCCATTTGACCATCGCTGTTCTGTGCTGAGGCAGTTGACGTTGCGAGTACGCATGCTTGCCTGCCTGCGTGTGTGCACATGCATGCGCACACGTGTGCGCCAAATGCACACTTGTCATCTAAGCATTATTCCTACTGCTTTCATCTTTTATTTATCTGGGCCCAGTTAGCTCCCCAGAGAGCCAGCTGTTGGCCTGCAGCAATCTATTTTGCTTCCCCTTATTTGAGGAGACTGTTTTCCCTTCGTGCGTCTGTTTCCAATAGGTTTCATTGGATTCCACTGCGCTGTGCAGCACTCAGAAGGAAGCCCCTCTGTAACTTGAGCCTCCCTTGGCGAGGGCGGCTCACCCAGCCTTCCTGAGCAGGCTGCGTTCACTCGGAGAGCCAGAACTCTGGGGCGCTGGGGGGCCAGGGGTGTTTGCAGGTTGGCGCATCCACGTGCTGGCAAGGATACGATCACGTGTCGGTTGGATGGCGACTTCAGGCGGATCTTCTCTAGCTGCTGGAGCTGCTTCATTTCGTTTTTTCGGGCGTTGTTGAACTTCTTAATATCGGCCTGTTGGATGCGACAAAGGCAACCTGGTTTGCACAACAGTTGGTCTAGGACAGCAGGGTTGGAAGCAGCTCTGCTTAGCACAAGGGGTTCTCCCCTCTCCCATTCTCTGCAATTTTTGTTTGGTGTGGTTATACCAGTATTGAGCAGAAAGACCTTCTCACGGCAGAACACTTGCTTAGGAACATGGAAGCAGAGAAACAGAGTGAGTCAGAAGGGGTCTCCTGGGCCATCTAGTCTGACCCCCGACTCCAGATGGCTCCCCTCATGACATGCCCACCATGTGCGTGTCTAGCCTATCCTTGAGCAGCCTCACCGATGGGGCCTCAACCACCCCTGCGGAAGCCCATTCCATACCCTAGGGTACAAGAAGTAGTTCCAGGCATCCACTCTAAATCTTGGTTCCCTGAACTTTGCTCCTTTGGAACGCCTCCTGCTTCCCATGGTTCAGATTATTTGGAATCTCCCTTGGAAAGAATTGAGCAGAAAGACCCTTCTCTGTCGAAGACCTGGCACAGCCTTTGCCGATCGGGGAAGACGGCCGTGGGCCAGGGGCCAGCGTGTCCCCCAGATACACTGGTCCACTATCCTGGTTCATGTAGAGCGCTTTGACAAACAGCGCTGGGGTGCCTTTTGTGAAAAGGCAGGCTTCTAATCTTTAATGCTGCAAAGAAAAACTTGAAAATATTTGTGCAAAGAATAGGATGAAGCAAGATTTCCAGCGACATGGAGGCATAGGCAAATATGAAGGGGTGCAGGCTCAGCGGGACATCCACGGTCCAGCTGGTGTGAGTTGCTGGAGGAGGGCACCCCGTCAAACTGCAATGGCCGCAAGTATATTGGTCTCTGAGATGTTGCAGTTCTCCTCCTGCCCCGCCACACACACACACACACACACCTGCCAGTCCTGTGCTCGCAAAGCTGCTTTGCAGGGAGACAGTGCCACTGCCCCCGAGCTCAGATCTCAGTTCACAACGGCATTGCATTCCCACTGTGAGCTCAATGTGGGGTTGCCGGTAGAAGCACACGCTTACCCTGGTCTGCTTGATGAGCATCCCGTACACCTTCAGAGGTTCGACAACCTTCACCTCCAGTCTCTCCACCTGAAGGAGAAGGTATGACGAACTGAGCAGGAGGCACAGTTTCAGCCAAGCGATGTGCGTTCACAGGTTGAGGATTCACTGGACCCCTGTTCCCGCAGTGTGTGTTCCGGTTTAGGCCTTGTTGGACCTGCGGCATTCCACGCTTCCATCGGTGGTGCCGGGATTGTGCTTCGTGGCCTGCACCGTGGCTGCTGCGATTTTACCCCAGGTGCTCCCATCCTGCACAACGCCTGCCTTTCTTGTGCCCGTGGCGGGGGAGAGGGCTTTTGCCTTCCAGAGACATCAGGCTGTTCACTGCTGGGAAGAGGGCACACCTGGTTCACTTGTGCCTCTCAGGCAGCTACTAAAGGTGCAGTGTATCTGCCCCTTATCACTTAAAGAGGTGGCAGCTCAGTCCTCCAGGTCCGGACGACTTGCATGTTGCGACAAAAAGTCTTGGAGCCTGGAGTTTCCCGCCCGGTGCCCGTTGTATTCACCCTCTCCCATATAGCTGCACGACCCTTCTGACTTCTCTTTTATTTAAGACATACTTAAATACAGGGTTTTTCTAAAATGGGAGGTTAGCATGATATAGAGGGATGTGCTGTTCCACAGCACCATCTCAATTTGGGTTTGAAAGGGCAGTTCTGTGTTTCAGAGCTCAAAGACTACCTCTGCCAAGTTAACGTTTCTTTTAGCCTTACCAGTTTCTTCCGGGAACTGTGGGTTTTGTGTCCACCCATGCCTCCCCCAGGACCAACAGATTACCCATCAATCCTTACAGGTAGGGGTTGCTCAGGTCCTGTTGTGATTAGTGCTTGCTATGATCTTTGCATGGGATGGATATTCCACCAGTCTTGTGTGTGTAGATGTGCTGCGGGATGGATTTTGCTCTCCACGCTCGGCCGTTTACCTCCGCTTGCCTGTAGTCCTGCACTCTGGCCAGCTCCTCGGCGAAGTTCTTGACGGTGGTTCGCAGCTCGGGACTCTCTGTGTTGGCGTAGTCAAGGAGCTGCTTGACAAGCAGGTCTGCCTTATCCCGAAGCTTTGCCGTCTTGCGCGTATAAGCTGCCATCAGGCTGCAGAACCTGCCAAAGTATTGCTCCGCGTTGGAGACGGTATTTTCAATTATCCTCACCTGAGTATCTCTGGAATGGGAAATAAGATCTGTCACTATGACTGTTCTTGATGCCACAGAGGCCCTTCTGCCTTGTTTACCTGCCCACCTGCTAAGGACATTGTAAGAAGACCTTCTGGACTAGATGGGTAGCAACTGAAGACAGGGAACGCCTTCAGTGTGCGGCCTCATTTGTGGAATGATCTCCCAAGGCTTTTCGATGCAAGGAGGAGACCCTGCATTTTCCCGTGCTTCCTCTCATGTTGGCTGAAACTGCTTTTAGCGGCTGCCTTCCTTTTCAGTGCTCAGTAATTATTGTTTTGTTGTGGTTGTTTCTCATTTTGTTTTTGATTGCTGACTGTGCTGATTGTATTGGTACTTAAGGGCTGGGTATAAATCTTTTAAGAGAATATTATTAATGTATGAACAAATAGATTAAAAATGTGCTTATGCCCATCTGTTACTGAGGGAAAAACTTGCCTTGAAAGGGACCTTCTGTATCAGGAATGTCAAACTCTGCTCAGCCTCAGGGTTGAATTTAATGGTGGAGCCAAATTTCAGTGGTAGCTGGGGCTGAGGGTGGAAAGGGTTAGGCAAAAGGATTGGGGCCAAAGTATAAAAAGGGCTGACATACTTTTGCTTAAAAGCTTGTACTGCCAGTGATGAAACTTGTAGTACATACTATGTTTTGCACCTGGGGGAAAAAACCCATGGAAAAGCCAAGAAAATTCCAAATGATGGGCCATTGAGTGAAAGAGATTGGGCTCAGAAAAGGAGCTGGCCATCCTGGGAATGTCCCAAGACCAGGCTGGGAATCTAGAAGTGGCATTTCTGTACCCCAGCATTAGCCAAAGCAACGAAGTGGGCAAACATCCAATGGCCTGGCATTCCCAAGGGGGCTTTGACGCACAGGCGGGCTGAATCTGGCCGGTGGAGCTGAGATTTGGCACCCCTGCTCTAGAACTGCAGCCTGTCCAAGGGAGCTCCTTGCAGGCTTACGTAAAGGCATGCCCATGGTCTCTGTTGGTGCTAGTGACATATTATCTTGACGCCTGTGATTCGACATGACCGTCTCCAAGGCAGTGCTCTAATTTTCATGGGTGAGCTGAACTGTGTGTGTGCAGGGAAAGGGTGAATGACACTTGCAACTTCCAACTCTAACCCTTCCCAGTTTTAGCTGAACCAAGCCTGCTCCACAGCCTTCTAAAAACAGGCGCTAAGAAAGGGGGAAAGGAGCATCCAAAGCACTAAGGAAGCTGGACACCTTCAAGTGGTGCCCCCATCAAGGCCCTTGCAAGAACAATGGTTTAGCTCTTTTCCGAGCTTCTCCAGTTTTCTGTCCATTTCTTAGGAGAACGGTTTTCCTCATGCTGATCCCAAGGGATGATTCCAGATGGACAAGTCCAAGTGCTACTAATCAAAGACATTGTGCACATATTCCATCTTTAAATCCTCATTTTTTCAAGGGGGGGGAAGGTGGCCATAGTAGTCCTCATGCCTCCCCCGAAAGCCGTTGGATGAGACATTGCCATGGCACGATAGAAGCCTCGCTCGGAAGCACTCTGGGCTTGCAAAGTTTCTTATATCTGCCATCCTGTGCTTTTGATAGCAATCTGGCGCAGCAAAATGTAAGCAGCTGATGCTTTGCCCGTCAGTGGATTTCCGTGCAAGGAACACCTTCACCGGCTCGATTTCCGTGCGTCACTGGCTTCCCTTAGAAGCGCAAAAGGAGTCACTCTGCCTGGAGAGCGAAACCTGCCCTGCTTGCCACAGTTCCTTCGCAGATACGTGGCTTTGCATCTCCTCCTGGGGCAGCCGAGGGCTTTGGTCTGAAATTTGCTGCAAAGCGCCAGGAATCAATTGACGGTAGTGAATGTTTGTCATCTGTGACAGCGATTCCAGCAGCTGCAGGATTTCCAAACAGTGGCTCTTTCTGCTTCACAGATGTGTCCGGAAAGGGTAAGGCGGCCCTTTCCTCTGCAGAATTGGCTACTTTGCTGCCCTCAAAGATACCTACCCATCTTCTCTTTCTATTCTTATCTTCCTGTGCTCTCTTCATGCATGCCCAGCTACTCTGCACCTGCTAAACTACCCTTCCAAGCCCCTGTGCGTACCTGTTTATTATCCCTCCACCTTGCCTTACCTATCAGGGCCACCCAATATTTTCTCCTAGGCCCCCAAAGTTTCTTCTCCCACTCCCTGAAACAGATTCCTGTGCCTCCACTTTTTGTCAGTGACTGTGGGTTATTCATTGCTTGACCCGTTAGTACCCTCCGAATCACAACACAACTTTGCCGGCTCACATTCATGCTTTTTGTTCTTCCTTATGACGTTTAGCCCCTCTGTGGCTTTTGCGTGATAAAACGCACAGTCTCTCAAGCAGGAGGTAGCCCCATTTCAGAGAAGCTTACAAGAGCTCCCTTCTTGTAATAGGTGGGGCAGAAGGCAAAAGGGATCAGGTCAAAACCGCTAGCATATTTGAGCATAAAACTTCTGCTCCCTGTAACTGGGTTGTAAGAGAAGTGTAACTTTTTAGAATGGGAGAAAGGACCCACCTAAAACTGGGGAAAACACCAAATGATTGGTGGGAAAGGGAAGCGGGTGGGGGTCACATGAAGAAAGGCCTTCTGGGGAACTCTGGAAGGCAGGATTGGGACCCAGGTGGCCAGATGTGGCCCCTGGCCTGAGGTTCAGCACCCTTGATTTAGATTGCAATCTTTGTGGGAGAGAGAGGTGGGTGTCTCTGGTTTATCATCTTCTGTATCACAGATGTCACTATGCAAATGATAGTAATGATAAATTACCCCCCAAATCCAGTGAGTACCAAAACCGTGTGTCTCCTGCCCCAGCCTTTCTGTCCAAATGGGGGAGACTGCCTTGCCGAAGGCAGGACGCAAACGGATCTGCAAAGGGGTTATTTCTGGGAAGAGAGGGGGAGCCAGTCTTACCTGGACAGAAAGAGACTCATGTTTGCAAAAATCAGCTGGTCTTCAGAATATTTGCAGTGGCAACGAGGGACCGGTTCTGGCTGAACGGAAGAAGCAGCTGCGCCACAGCCAGCTCAGGTGCCACTCCAGACCTGGTTGGTATGGTAACCACGCCAACAGAGTCGTTCCCCTTGGGAAGAGGACGGGCCATTGTTTCCAAGGGTGACGGTCTCTTGGAGCAGTGTTATTTCTGGCACCCAGCCCAACAGAGCATTTGTTTAGAGTTAGGCTAACATCCTGTAAGTACAGTGCCAAAGGGATCAAATCAGTCAGTTGCTTTGGTTCAGGCACTTCTGTTTGTTTTTGTGTTTTATAATAATTATATTATGTAATAGTTACTCACTGCATTTCTATTCCACCCATAGCCGAAGCTCTCTAGGCATTAAGCCACCATCCAGATTTCGACCAGGCCTGATCCTGCTTACCTTCCGAGATTGGGCAGGATCAGGCACTTCAGGCTATACCAAAGCTAACGATGACAAATATTGTTCAGGTCTGGTTGGTTGCTACTGTGAGAGAGGAATGATGAGGGTACAATAAATGCATGGCCATCAAGAAGAGCCACCATGGATAACCTTACCCTCCACAAATGTATCTCATCCCCTTTTGAAGCCATCCAGATTGTGGGCCATCACTACCTTCTGTTGTAGTAAGTTCCGTACTTTAACTAAACGCTGTTGTATCGATCAGTTCTGGATCTTGCACCCCCATAATCCATGGGATGCCCATGGATTATGGGGGTGGAATATTTATTTATTTATGTATTTAAAACATTTCTATGCCGCCCCCATCGCAACAAAGCCTCGGGGCGGCTCACAAAGAATACATAAAAACATACATAAATAATAGTAATATAACAATTTAAAAGAAAAAACATTTAAAAACCCCCGGTGCATTCTCGGCTAATTTTAAAATCCTAATTAATTCAATAATTTAGCAATTAAAATAAGTTTTAAATAAAAAGGTCTTAGCCTGGCGCCGAAAAACAAATAACGACGGCGCCAGGTGGACCTCTCTGGGGAGCGCATTCCATAGATGGGGCGCCACCGCAGAGAAAGCCCTCCTCCGGGTACTCACCCTCCTAATATCCTTCACAGAGGGTTCCTGGAGAAGGGCCTCTCCCGCTGATCTCAAGGGGCGGGCGGGCATATATGGGTGCAGGCGTTCCTTTAGATATCTCCCTGTACACCTTCTTTCTACTGTGCATAATATTGTACTTACTGAATGCTGAACACAAAGCTGTTCACGGGGGTCTTCTGGCCGCGTTGCAGTAAACATCGTATAATCCCAGCCAGCATGGCCTGTGGAGAGGGAATATGGGAACTGTAGTCCAAACTCTCCTTTCTGCTTGTCTGTTCCCCCCACACCCAAGTGCCTAATCAAGGAATAATTCTGGGTGGATGTTCTCCCTGAAAATTTGCAAATTTCAGGGGGCCTGAACGGAGTGCCTTGCATTCATGTATCCAGGAGAGGGCATCCAAGAGTTTAAATTCAGGATGATCCCGCCTACTTTCTGGACTTGCTGAACAAAAGCAATTCCAGGGAGAAATTGCAGCTGAGAGGGGTAAGCACCTCTGCATCGTGATTGATCAGGAACCCTTCGTGCTCTACGTGGGCTTAAAAGGGCTTGTGTTTGAAATCATTCTGTAGTGACAATGGAAAGCTAGGAGTATATGTGCAATTTGCCAAATTCAGTCGTGCATTAGGAACACCTCTTGTGTTAAAGCAAGAAAGAACGTTGTAGCATCTTAAATTATTGTTGATTCTATTCTGGCATAAAGTTTTGTGGGCTGGCAGTAAAGCTGGCAGTGTCCATGAATATGCCAGAGTAAACTTGTTAATCTTTAAGGTGCCACAAGACCCCTTGCTGTTTGTGCTAGCGAAAGAGGGCTTCAGGTGTGCTCTCCAGCCACATACGTGAAATCAGCCAGCTCTCAGATTGGATATGGGCTGCCTCCCCACAGGACTCACCACCTGCTTGTGCTCAGCTGAGCTTGAACTTCCTGAAAGGCCCCCAAGTTGATGCTGCACAAACATGCAACCCCATTGCGCGCGGGTGCATCCGTGTGCACATGTACGGCCACCAACGTAGCAGAAGAAAAATACACACACGTGTTCAAAAGTTTTGAAAGATTTACTCAGTGTTGATGATGCCCTAGGCTAGCAAATCCAGTGAATGTCTATGAGGGATGTTGTTACCCATGTGGAATGAAACTGCCGCCGTGACAGGGGAGCGGATGTGAGGAATCCGGCCTCTTAAGATGGAACCCCAACAGTGCGCTTAGAGCTGTGGACAGTGGAGCAGGAGGAGGAGGGTGGCGAGCAAGGGCGCCGGTGGAGGTGGGATTGTAGTTGGGACCACGGCATCCATGGAGACCCTTCCGCTTAGCCCGATCACTCGAGTGGCCGCTTAAAAATTGCATCGTCAGCAAAGACAACACAAATTTGCATAACCCATGCATGTGATACTTTATGCCTATAGATACAAATCTTGACCATACAAGAAAAGTCAGCATAGTGTGGAAAGCTTTGTGTGTCTCCTCCTCCAGTCCGCTGGTCAGGTGTCAGCTGTTGATGGACAATATTGGTTAGGATTTGTTATCTTTCAGGCAAAACTGGACAGGGCAGCCCTTCTAGTAGAGGACCATCCTCGGTAAAAGAGGGCACCTGGCCACCCTGCTCTCACTGGGTCTACAATCCCGGTCATCATTTCCCTGTGCTTCCATGAAGCCCCGAATCCCTGGGCAATACCCCCTTTTCCTTCCCTCGCCCCAGGAGGAGGCTGGGTCTTGCCTCCCCCGCCTGAGAGCTCCCGCTGTGCCCCGGGGGTGCCGGCCAAGTCGCCTTTTCCTCTCTGGAATGCCGCAGATCTGTTTCTGTGTCTCTGGATGTCTTTCCCATGTGCTCCTTCTGCCATCTGTTTTACCCATACGGCCTTAATGTCAGGATAACCGCATGCTGTGTGCTGAAGCTTGGAGCCTGAGCTGCCTTTCCTCCGTGAGAGATTCTCTTCGCAGAGCGAGGAATTAAGTGCTAACAAAGCCTCGACTGTCCGTACAGCAGGTAATCCTCCAGCGGGGACAGCAGATTCCTGGCTTTTTGAAAAACCCATTCCAACCGCAGCCTTTAAAGAATGCAGTGTGCACTTTGGCAAGCGGGCGAGGGTGCTCCTGCGGAGAGGAAAGCGGGTACTGATTGTCCAGTGCTTGCACATGGAGATGATAGTTCCCGAGAGAGAACAGAAGAGCCCTCTTGGAGAAAAGGGCTTTGGGGGGAAAAAAGCCTCTTTCGAAACGTTTGCATCAGAGCTGTGCTTGCTTCCTGCCCAAAGTGGAATGCTGTAAAAGTTGCGATTGTGCTCGGAGACTGTTAGGGAAGTCCCAGGTAGTGAGTGGTGATCAGGACGTACCCAGCTAAGCGAGGACACTGAAGGTGCGGTCCTATATGCCGAGGTGGGTGGCCGCTTTTCTGTCAAGAGCAGCATTCCCTCATGCATAATCTGTCAGGGCCAGCAAGTTCGCTTGGGTGGGCAGAAGGAAGAGCAAAGGGCCTTGCTAGAGCCCAAAGTGGTAGGTTGCTGCTTTTTCGCGTCTCTCCTCCCTCTCTGCCTCCCGCTCTTCTCACAGAAGGAAGCTGCCAGGAAGGGCCAGGTATGCCAGGACTTCCGAACTGGGCTGAGGACTGCCTGCAGCCCACCCCTGCTTCTCTCAGTGGGGTGTACTTCTGAGTAGACCTGCTTAAGATTGCTATGTAAATGGAGCTTTTCAAGGCTTAATCAGTGCAAAAGAAACTGGTTTGGGGTTTATTTCCGGAAAGCATTTTGGGAAGTTGTTTCAAGATGGACATACCATATTCTGACCTCTGCTTGATAGACAGATACTTTTAACATGGGATGGGAGCCTTTTTGTTCTTGTAAGGAAATTGTTCTGTAAGAGAAAGGTTTTCTTTTTTTCCCCTCAAAATGGAAAGGTTTTCCCTCAAAATGTACTAAAAGCCATTTTAAGTAAGTGCATTGAAAGTTAGTTGACGAGGCCTTTAAAAAAATAGTAATTTAGGCTGCAGCCCTAGACTTGCTAACCTGGAAGTAAATTCATTGAATTCAGTGGGGCGGGCATTTTAGTAGTTGCTTAAAGAATCCTTAATTGGGGGGCAGCAACAGAGAAGTAGAACTGTGTGGTGTCCTGGTACCCCAGTTGCCATCGGATAATCCTTGATCGGCGCTTTCATAATTGTAGAGAAGGATAAGGAATTTCTAGTGGTTACCAGAACCTGCAAGCGAAGGCTGCATCCTTGACCATCAAAACAGTTGACATACCAGCCGTCAGACTTTAAATGAGGTCAAAAGCTCTATCTCCGATGAAGCTAGAAAGGAAGAAAGCGGCATAATTTATAATGCATCTGACAAGCATTGTTGTAGAAGGAGAATCGTTCTGGAATAGCTGGAATTCTCCAGCCACTCTGACTCCAAAGAGCAAGTCCTGCAGAATGTCTGTTTGTGCATTTCGTGCTTGAAAGTTTTGATGCATTTCCCAATTCTGATCACAGAGAATTCTTAAAGAAATGAGCAACTTTCCTTCTTCTGCCCTATTTGGTATGGCGCAGAGGAAGGTTGCGGTAACAGATATGAAAACTGGGCCCTTTTCTGCTGTCGCTTACATCAAGAGCAATCACTCTGTGGCCCTCCTGATGCTTTGTGCTATAACACCCATTAGCCTTAGCCAGCATGATCAGTGGTGAAGGATAATGGGAGTTGCCGGTCAAAACATCCGGCGGGTCAAAAGTTGCCTCGCCCTGAGATACACAGTCCAGGACTTGTGTGGTATGTCAACTGCACAGTCCATTTCAGAAGGCATACGGGACACACAGGGGATCACGAGGGTTCCTGTTACGGAGAATCAAGATCATACAAATATGCAAGTTAAAATTCTTTGTTAAAATTAAAATTAATTTTGAAATAAATGGTTAATTGTTAATATTTATTTATTTATTTTATTCTTTGGCCAGGGTGACTTAATTTATACTGTTAAATTATATTGTTTTGTATTTGTTATTTT
Source organism: Varanus komodoensis (assembly GCF_004798865.1). Lineage (NCBI taxonomy): Eukaryota > Metazoa > Chordata > Lepidosauria > Squamata > Varanidae > Varanus > Varanus komodoensis. Next base: position 10,542,964 of record NW_025335550.1, on the reverse strand, counting down.
TTTATGATTGTGAGCCAGCCCGAGGCTTTGGCAAATGGGGCGGCATAGAAGTTCCCTAATTAATAAATAAATAAATAAATAAAGTATGTGGGTTCAACCCACCCGTTTGCACCCGTTTCCTTAACTTGGTGTTCCCCCACTATCTCACCTCCTGTTCTGTTTTCCATTAGACCAGTCTAGGAGGTTCTGCGTGCCGCGGCTTTTCCAACAATCAGCTTGGTTTGCATAACGACTACTTGCTGTTGCGCAAGCGTGTGTATTTCCATTGCCATTTTTGGTTGGGTGTCATTTTCAGAATTTGTTTCGCTGCCTGTTAAATCCTGGAGAAGGTTGTTGTTGTTGTTTTTCAATGTGTTGCAAGGATATGAAAATCGGAGCCGAGAAGTCTCTTAATCTCCTGTTAGTGTACCGAAGCATAATAGAAAGGTGGGTGCGCAGATGGATGAGGTGCGTTTTCTACATACCAACTTAGAGGGACAACTCAGGGGAGGTGCTTTGGGCAAAATGCCCTCGGTGCCCCCCCCCCATCATCAGGCCCTGGGGAGATGTTTGGCTATAAGCAGCTGTTTCAGGCAGAACTGCCTGAGCAAACCTGCTACAGCGATTATAGTCTCGGGCAGTTTGGAAACTCCTACCTAGATCAGAGCTCAGAGTGCTGTCCAGGACAAAAATTAAGAGCGATTCATGGGAGATTACCAGACGTGGATCCCCAGAGTTTCCTGTTAGTGCCCATTGCACCAAAATCTAGAGTAGGAATGCCTGCGTGTTGCATGTGGCCCTGTGACCTGCTACTGGAATGCAAAAATGACAGTAGTTTTGCAAGGACACAAGGTGTGTGGGGAGTAAAAGCAGAATCGTGGTTTTGGAAGCTTCTCTGGAATGCTATTTTGCTTGCAAAGGAGACGCATCCTCTTGGTACCGCGTGTTTCCTGGAAAAAATGCAGTGCTTTTTGCTGCTGTCACTGCGACAGCTAATTCACATGCAGCAATTTTGTGGGGCAGGGGGGTGTCTCTACTGAGTTCTAGGGGAAATGCACTGCCCAGTCTTGGAAGTTGCTCACTCCTGACCTAAAGCTTTAATGTGAGTGACAGTGAAACATGGAAATATATAGTGCTTAGGTTAGGTGACTGAAATACCTACCTCAGTCAGAAAATTGCATACTTTTGTACAAGAAACCCTCCTTCTCGCTGGCAGCCCCTGCTTTGAAGCAAAGCCTTGGTGCGCAGGATTATCTGATTGTCCAGCTAATGAAGCAAACTCCCAGGGAAATCTCAGCAGACTCGACTCCTCCTGCGATGCTCAGCACATAACTGGCTCTGTGTGCGTGTGTCCAAGATGAAATCGATCCATCTGGGAAGAAAGAGCAAAACATTCTTCACTCTTCTTTCTCCAACTTCCCCCCCCCAAAAAAAAAAACCTGGGCTGAGGACCAGCTGTTTCTTGCAGATCAGGAGATGCAGACTGCAAGATATATATACCGTGTTGTTTCTTTGGAGATAAGTGCAGTGTGTTGGGAGTGGGAGAAGAGTGCCGTGCGGCTAAGCAGTTCGATGCCCCTCTTGTTGAGACAGCGTTGCAGCACAGAACTGTAAGGAAAGGCAAGCGAAGCTCGGTTCGAGGTGCGGGGAAAGCCCAGAGGTGCTGGTGGAAGAAGCTGAAGCACAGCGCGTGCCTATTAATGTGACTTGGCTGGCGGATGCTTCCAGACCACCGGCTCCTGATAGTGCCGTTCCAAGAACATCGTGCCGCTATCCAGCTTTAACAGGCCTTCTGTGGAGGGAGGCGGTGGGAAAGCACAAGAAAGTTGCAGGTCTTGACCCCCACTAAAATCCCATGGAGAAGGCCAAGCGGTCGCACACTTAAAGCCTCGCCTCGCCTCGCCTCGCCCTGCCCTACCTCTGCCCTCTTTGTCAGGAAATGTTTCCTCGATCTGGCAACTGGCTGAAGTTACCCAGCAGCGCCTGTTCGCCAGGGGCTCCTCAGGTGGATCCTGTACATTTTCCGACAGGAACAAAAAGGTTTCCCTCATCCCCTTATGGCAGGAATGCAGAAGCGCTCCTGCTCCAGGGTTCTCCGCTGGCTGTGCTCCCTGCTCTTTCTTCCCATCTGCCAAACGTTTAGTTGTTTTCCGGTTTCTGTATATTTTTCCCAATTTGCAAAGTTGCAGTCCTTCTCCGAGCTTCATCACTGGCAGTAAGACCTTTGACCTAAGCAATTCTTTTTGAGTATTTTGGCTCCGCCTCGTGTGCTCCACGCACCACCCACTTTTTATTTTTTTATTTATTTATTAAAACATTTCTATGCCGCCCCTTGCCGAAGCCTCGGGGCGGCTTACAACACAATAAAATACAATAAAATACAAAAATAACAATATAAAATTAACAATATAAAATAAATAACAACTTTTGCTTTTGGCTCCGCCCAATAACAGAATGTGGCCCCGAGAGCCCCTTGGCTGGAAAAGGCTCTCTCCCCCTGCCTTGAGGAGAAAGGGACGAGGTAGCTTTTCTCTTCATATATACCCTTTACTTTACTTATTCTGTTGGCACTAAACGTCTGATTATCAGAGTACCTCAGCATTGGAAAGTGTTAGCAAATGAGGCAGTACCTGGGCATTTGTTAAATGCAATAGGTTGAATTTAGTGCGTTTAGTAGAATTACCTCTGGCTCCATAGTTCTGCATGCCCTGTGTGTGGGACAGAGACTTTAGATGACCTTAGAGACTAGCAGAATATGGTTTATGGAAGAGCAAATGCCAGGAGATGTGTTTTAATGCAGAAAGTAAAAGGAGAATATATTAGCTAATATATCTTTTTTATTTTATCTTTATTTACAGAGAGCCAGTTAAAGAACAGAGGGTTGTTGTTTAACACGTTGAGCAAGGCTGCTGCTCGGCTTCTCATAAACTGGGGCTTTGCCCTTCTGCCTATGACTTTGTCAGCAGGGGAAATATATATCAATGTAAATAGTCCTAATTGTTCCTGGAGTCTCATAATTTGTATATGTTCGGGAGCTGTGTTCTGTGTGTGCAGGAAACTTGCAAGGACTGGGCTGCAGAGTGTTTCTAAGGGGCAAGCTAAGGAATTTGCACTGATCTAGGAAGTTACTCTAACATACTGGTTTGTTATAGTTTGCTCTAACATTCTCTCTCTCTCTCTCTCTCACACACACACACACACAGAGAGAGAGAGAGAGAGAGAGAGAGCGCGCGCGCGCATGCGCGTGCGCGCGAGCACTTTCTGCTTTGATATTTTCAATACATTTTCTTAAGGGATGGAAACAAACCAAAGATACTGTTGCTAGACCACTGCCGTTACCTATACGTTTTCAGTGTTGTCTTATCCAGAGGAAACTGGACTGCTTGGCAGAGATATGAAAAATGGGAAATTAAAGGAGAAAGAAGGGGGGAGTTCCCCCATTTGTTGTTGTTGTTCAGTTGCAATGTCATGCCCGACCGTTCGCGACCCCATGGACAACCTTCCTCCAGGCTCTCCTCTCCTCCACCATCCCCCAGAGTACACCCAACCCCGCACCCACCTCTCCAGTGCCCCGTTCTTCCTAGGCCTTAGCCTATCTGCCTTTCGTGGAACTCTGAAACCTATCAAGCCCTCCGAGCTGGCGATTGCCAGGGCGGCTGCGGCTCTCCCGCGCGGGAGGCATTTGAGGTACTCTGGACAGCCACCTGCCGGGATGCTTCAGTCTGGGGCCCTGCGCTGAGCTGGGTTTGGACCCGATGGCCTTCCCGATGGCCCTTCCAACACGGCGCTCCTGGGAGTCCACGATTCCGAGCTGAAGCTTGTGCTCTCTTGTCGCCTCCAGCAGAGCTGGCCTGGGCTGAGCTGGCTGAAGCCCGTGCAATGGCCCCACCAGTCCCACAGTGCAACAGGCGTGGTGCCACCCCAGCAGCTGCGCAAACAAAAGCCTGATAGCATCTGATCCAGGAGCCAGAGGAGACAGCTGAGCCGTCCTTGCTGCGCTCTCCTCTCCTCTCCTCTCCTCTCCTCTCCTCTCCTCTCCCTGCTCTGCCCCCGCCACCCACCCCGGCCTGCCGACACCGGGGACACATGGATTGGCTGCCCCTCCGAGCAGAAGAGAGGGTTCGGGGGCAGCGGCTAGTGCTTCTTTGCATGCATCAGTTCATTTAAAAGTATGCAAATGCGAAACAGCACATGGGCCTCGCTTTGAGGACAAGCTAAAAATGATACGAACAGATGGCGCGAAAGCGGTGGCGGTGGGAACCTACAAAGACAGAAAGGGCTATTCTGAGTCTGGCCGAGTGCCAGTTGAAGACGCGCCACTGTGCAGCTGTCAGCAGACTTGGTACTGGCTTGGAAGGGGGGAGCGTACAGGCTCCTGAGCATACGGGGCTTGAGGCTGCCAGGTGACCAATGGGAGGCCACAGGGCAAAGGGGAATCCCTGCGTCACCTCCAGTTGCAGAGCAGAGACGGGGGATTCCGGTTCGGAGGGGCAAGCTGCACTCAGCGCTGTGCCGTCCCAAGATGGTGGCAGATTGTGGCTCGACTCACCCACGGTTTGCTGGACGATGTGCCCAGTAGGTGCTCCTGCTGAATATACAACTTCTGATGGTCCCAAAGGGAGGGTGTTCTAAGACATACGGACCCTCTGTGCGAATCAAACAACCCACAATTAATTGTAGGCTAACTGTGGGTCATTTAATTCATGATCAACTCATAGTATTGCGTTTTGTATGTCACAACATAGCCTCTGATTAGGCCAATCAGAGGCTGCATGTTCAGGATGATGGTGACACGGCTCAGACAAACTGTGGGTTTATTAACCTACGATTTGCTGCTCTGACAAGCAATCCAGGTCCCGGAATACACACATCCTTTGACAACAAATGAGAGTATGGGTCATTATTCCAAGGGGTGTGTACAATCTAAAAATAGACACAACCGTGGAAGGAAGGCTGATTCATTTGTTAGATTAATGGATTAGAAACATTTGGATCAATTAAAAATCTGTCCCTGATTAATCAGGCAGAATATTTTGTGAAATAGCTACTTTTTATTTTAGTACTTGAGAATGCCCTGGAGAGTTGCTGTACCTCAACGATGAGTGTCTCTTCCACGCAAGTCGGAATGGCTCCCCTGGGATCTTTTCTGGTGAATAGTTACATATGGCATTAAACACTGAAGGAAGGAAGGATTCTTTATTCCCAGCAGCGCTTTTAATACTCATGATGAATTGACTGAGGTTTCTTTAACTCTTTGACAGCTGTGATCAGAATTGGCATTTTTCGCCCTGGGCCTTCTTGTTCTTCCTCCTTCTCAACAAAGACTTTGTGGGGATTACAGGGAAGGGTAGCCTTCATGCAGGGCTGGGAAAAGGCTGAGTCCGGTCTCGTCTCGGAGAAACCCCCAGAGGGTGCATTCCAGTGGTGGGTGGGGCCAAAGGACAAGGGGGTGGGGCAAAAATACAGAGGAACCCAGCAGAATCCCAGCCTAGTCTAGCTTGTCCTTTAACCTCCTCCTGCCAGTAACTCAGCCTTTGGAGAGGCCTTTCAGAATGGGGGGAACTGCAAAACCTTGGAAACGGCCATCGCGTTGGTGGTTAGGAGAAAGAAGAAGTGGGTGTGGTCACGGGGGCCACTGGAACACTGGGTGCGGCCCCCAGGATGGGGGTTGCGCACCACTGCAGTAATGGGTTCGCGAATGGGCTGCCTGCGCATTCCACCCGGCCACCCTCTCTTCTCTTTGGTGCCTTCTCTGACTGCAGCAGCAGCAGCAGCAGCAGCAGCAGCTGCAAAATTCGGCACAGGCTGTTCGTCAGAAGCTTCTGCCAAGCACCGCGTGGGGCAGAGCTGCACACCTGCCGTAGGAGACCGTGCAAATGAGACCCAGGTGACCTTTCCGTGATGAGCGGGAGATATTTTTATGCTGTGCTCTAAACATCTGCGAGGGATCTTTGAACAGCTGGGCTGGCTGTGGTAATACAATGTAGGCCAAAAGGGACAGACTGTGGAGGCCTATAGATCCGCTCTCCAGAGAAATCTTTTTCTTTAAGCAAAGTGGCTCCGCTTTCCAATACCAACGTTTTGTTGCAGTGAAGGTGACCCTCCTCTTGGAATTTTCCACAGGGTGAGTTGTTTCACTTGGCCAGATAGCCGGACTGTGGACTGTTCTGAAGAGTTTTGGGCAAAGCGGGTTGGAACTGAAGCAATCTGGGGTCACTCAAGCTTGGAAATCCAGGAAAATTGCAGGCGCTTGGAAAGGGGTTATCAGCAGCGTTGTCTCCACGCATTTTGCCATGTCAGTAAGCTTTATTAAAGATACCAGAGATGAACTCCAGCCCCTTTTGCAACCATGCGGAGGGTCCTGGCATGCAAAATGTTGGATTGCACATAACAATGCTCAGCCAGAATGCTGGGCCCCAGCATTGCTTGCAATATGGCTAGAAATCCCTTCACATCCTGAAAATGCTAGCAGTCAAGCAACCAATGGGGTCAGCTGGACTTACAGGAGAACATGCTGGGAATTTCAGCTGGGCCGAATGTTCTCCATTGGTCAGTGGACCTACCTGACAGGAGACATTTGTCTGCTTTGGAGAGCTGTCAGAAAAGTCCTGTATTTGAAAGCGTCTGTTTGAGGGGCCGTCCAGGCTGAATCTTGCTTAACATCAGATAAGCATAAGGCAGAAAAACAAGAACCTTGAAGTTGTCCATCAGTTTAGCATTTGGGCAGCAAACTTCTCAAACATCCACTCGTTTCTACTATGGTGGGAAGTCTTGCATTGCTATTTAAAGAGCAGTTATTATTTCTAAATTTGCACTTATACACACGCATTTGTGTGTGCAAATATTATGCAGATCATTGCCCTCTTTTTGATGAGGCAAGTGCAAGTGACCACCCTGGGGGAGGATTACGTATTGATCAAGCATGGCGTTTTGCATTTTCTACTACTGTAATAAACAAACAAACACATCTCTAGGTAACCTTTGCATGTTGCAATGTCCTTTGGAGGAGGAAAACTGCTCCAGGCTTCTGATCTTGCAGCGATCTACTTACAAACTGAGAAGGATTTGTAGGGATGCAGCAAGACAACTAATCCTAAGACTGAATCGATGTAAGTCCCAGGACTGAAGAAATCCAGTGCAATGCAGTGAAGCAGCTTCTCTTGTAGTGTTGCCCAGCCTGCGGCAAGAAGCTTTTTTATTACGTCTCTGTGCGTCCTGCCTTTGGTTTCCTGGCAAAACTCTCAGCAGGCAGGCAAACAAATCCTAAATACTTCCTGACACACCTAATTGGTCAATTATTGCGCTCCTGTTAAGGAGCAGATCCTCTTCTGCAGAACTTGAGGTCGGAGGAGGGAAATTAGTTCTCTTGAACTGTTAACGGCACATTCTGCTTCCTGTGGCCAAGCTGTGTTTTTGGGGTCCCCGGCTCACTGATGTTTGGGCAGGGCATTGGGTGAGAAGTGAGGACGGGGCTGTCAGTCCAATTTTCTAAGCATTTCGGTTTTCGGCACACGCGCAGGAAAGCACTGATTTTGGGTGTGGGGGTGTAAATCAGAGCCGTCTTTTGTTCTGTTGCTTTTTGGCAAACTTGAAAGGAATCCTTTTTTCTTCAGCATTACAGAGCGAGAAGGAAGGAGAGCCACTCCGACCTCAAATATTTCCCCCCTCATACGCTTTTGTTGTTGTTGTTAAGGTTCCCTAATTCTGACAGATTGCAGATGGCTTCTTTAGGGCTGGGCAGTGGAACAGAAACAGGGCCACGAACACTGGAACTGGCATCAATCAGTCATGGGGATGGATTTTTCCAAATGCTTTTCAGCCTGGAGCGGAAAGCTATTATATGTCGCCAATGGAGAATGGGTGCAGTTCACATTCGTCTGGCCATCCTCTCCATGGGGCAGAATTTGGCAGCGCGTCCGCAGCGCCTGCTAGCAGAGGCCTGCCGGATAAACTTCCTCCATCCTGTCTGCAGAGCGCTTCGAGGTTTCAGACCATCCATCCCTTTGTCCGAGCTCAAATAACAGCCGCAGCAGCGGCAGGCACTTCGCTTTTGGGAGGGGATCGCAACTCTGGCCATCAGTCACTCACTCTTGCAACCTCCGAGTGCGGCTTCGTGCTCCAGTGCCAGGAATGGGAAACGTCTTTCAGGCGGTGGGCCAGGTTCCGGCTGGGTGAAGCCTGGGGTGCGCTTGTGTGTGTGCAGCCCATGTGCGTTCCAGTGGTGGGTGGGACCGAAGGCAAGAGGTGCGGGGGCCAAATGCCAGCCTGTTGCAGCAAAAAGCAGCTAAGCCCAAGGAGAGGCCTTTGACCTTTGGGGATTATTTATGGCAGGGGGAAAGAGAGCGAGGCCAGGGAGGAAAGTATTGTGACCATCTTGTGAGCTGCCCAGAGGTGCTGTGGCACAATTGGGCGGCAGGTGACTGTTTTAAATAAATGAATAAATAAACAAGTCTGGGAGGAGTCCCAGCCTGAGGTCCTAGATCCCTGCTCTAGCCTGTCTTCAGGTTCCTGAAGCCAAGGGTGCTTCTTGCCAGGTCTGCCTTTTAGGGAACTTGTGGCCCTTCTTTTTGATAGAGACCTAAATACAGTCATGCATCCTTTCGTAATCTTAATATTAGATGGTGTGTGTGTGTGTGTGTGTGTGTGTGTGTGTGTGTGTGTGTACACGTACGCGTGCGAGAGAGAGAGAGAGAGACCCATCAGGTGTGTCACATATCAACAGGAAGTGAAGGGACAGCATCTTTCTCCTGACATACCTGTTTCACTTGACGTTAAACTTTGCCTGTTCTCCACTGTCTTTCCTATCTGTAGTCCTCATTTTTTCTGAGTCCTTTGTTATATATTCATTTAGTTTTCATGTGCTTTGTGGCTATTAAAAATATAACGTGGGGGGGTGTCCTCAAGATGCTTGCAGCATCTTTATTTGCTTGTCATTTATTCACTCTTAAATTGTCTAACAAGCTGGGCAGCTGATCCATTTTTGAAAACCTTGAATTGATGGCTCTAATGTTAAGACCGTCTGCCTTCAGTTGTCTTCTAGAGGTCAGGTCTGTAACTGAGAGCACTTACTGTGTGCATATGTTTTATTTAGCTTGCTCTTTAATCATATATTTCAGAGTGTTTGGCTTTAATGCTCTGACCTCCACACCTGAGGAATGTTTTGGGAAGGACCTGCAAATCAAAACAGTTAAGCTGCGCTTATTGGAGAGGAGTAAACCCTATTAAACTCAGTCGGATTTATTCCTATGCAGCCTCATATACGACTGGGTTGCCCCCAGATGAATTTCAAAGGGACTGTGAGCTGGATCCATATTTATGCTGGATGACCTGCACTAGACAAAAAGGGCTTCCCCACCTCCTCCTCCTCCTCCTCCTCCCCCCCACTGCAGCCTCTCTAGTCCCCTCCAATGCGCTGCACAGAGAATCAGGAGGCCCTGCTGAACAGGCTGTGCTGTGGGGTGTGCAGGAGTGGAATCTCCATAGGCTGGGATCTCTGCAGGCCCTTCCTGGAGGGGACCTTTGTTCCTGCAGGAGGCGACTCCTGGAGCCAGCCCTGTGTGTGTCTGTGACCATGAGGGAGACCTTGTCAGGGGCAGCCCAAGTGGTGCATCTGAGCGGGAAGGGTCTGTGGGAGAAGCGATGGCGTGGGAAAAGCTGGTGCTGACATGACACTTCACATGGCGCAAGCACGAGAACATCAGGAACCTCTGCAGCCAAGCTGGATCTGCCAAGAACACCAGCCACACACAGGACAGGTTTTGGTTCTGGGAGGAAGCCTGGAGCCCATCTGGCTGGGTTTCTGAGTTGCTGGGTGAGTGCTAGGAAGGCCTCTGCATCTTCCCAGGGGACCCCCAGCCAGAGTGTGCAGTTGAGTTGTTTTGTGAACCTGGCAACTCAAGAGGAAGCAAGGTATTGTAATGCGGGTCTCCCGGATATCCTGCAGGAGATGAATCCCCACTGGCTGTTTGCGGAATCCGGAGTTACTGCTGGAAGCCTTCTTCCACCTCCTGACATTACCGCCATTTCCTCTGGCCTCTGGGGCTCAGTGGCTGCCTGGCTGTCCGTGCTGGAGGAACAGAGCTCCAGGGAATCGGGCAGGGCAGGGCAGGGCAGAGGCAAAGGAAGCCCAGGCACAGGTCGCTGCAGAGAAGACCAAGCGTCTCGGGCTAAAGCAGGCCTGGAGCTGCTGCTGAGATATTGCTCCAGTCCTCTGTGCCTAGAAGGGAAGGTGTTGGCACTTCACCTTCAGAGCCCCACCTGGAGCACAGGTGCAGGCCAGGGCCGCCACCTGAGGGCTAGCAAGCAGCCTTGCTGGGCACTACGCTTGACTTAGGAGCAGATTTCCTCCTAAGCAGAAACAATGGGGCTCCGCTGACTCGCTCTCAAGGTGAAGACAGTGGGTTTTGAGCCCTTCCTGGATTGGCTAGCAGGCCACACTTAATGCGGAGGGTTAGCCAATGAGGAATGGAAGGCGAACCAAATCCATCTTGGCAGATGCAGCGGAGAAACAGGGAGAGCCAGAGTGAGCTTGTGACCCTGACACTCAGCCTTGTTGACTGTGAGCCTGCAGCACTGGGAGCGAGAAAACGCCTGAGCTTAGCAATAACAAGCATTAAAAAAAGAGCTGTCTTAGCTGCTCTCTGCCTGTTCTCCAACTTTCTTTTCCTGACCTTGAAGGATGTTTGGAGGTGTCATCAGCATTTCGCCAGCCTCTGGGAGCTGCGGGTGGGGTGTGTGTGTGTGTGAGAGTGTGTGTGTGTGGGGGGGGTTGCGGGGAGGTGGTTGTAGTTCCTCGAGGCATCCTGCCAAGAATAACAGCAGACTCCAGCAGGTCGGCGCAGGAAGGGAACGGCTGGGAGCTGATTTGTAGTGGGAGCTTTGGAGAGCCAGAAATGCATTTTTATGGACAAGACCTTCAGAGATGCATAAACCTCCCCTGATTTCTCCTCCATCCCCCTCTTCCTGGTGGCGTTCTGCCAAAGCCGTTCTGAAAGGAAGAAAAAAGAAAGCCCCTTAAAATAAACTAGTCCATGGGTTTGTTTTCATGTCGCTAAAGTGTGTGAAGAACAAAGCGCTCTGATGAACTGACATGTAATTTGGATGGAGCAGGGGATGGAGTCCTGTAGCCGACTTTCTCTCCCATCCTGCTGCCTCCCAGGGACTTGCTGGAAAGGCCAAGCTTGCGTAACTCCCACAGATTTTGCCACGGGACGGAGGAGGCGCTCTTGTCCCAAGCCCTTCCCGCCGCGTGAGATCCGGTACCGCAGTGGCGAGGGTTCCGACCTTCAGGGCCTCCCACAGCTAGTCCTCCATAGCTGCTTGTCGTTCATGCTCGTGGAGCCCCCAGAGCAGGGTTCCGGCAGTGGGCGCTGGAGCAGCGAATGCCCTCATACGGTCTCCGCCCGCAGCCACGTGGCGGCAACTGGAGGTGCTGCCCCATATTTGGAAACCAGAGTGCGAAATCAGTATGGCGCCTGAGGGCAGCCGCTGGCTTTGCAGCACGCCAGCCTCTCGGTTTAGGAAAGTAAGTTTGAAACAGTTAGTAATAAAATTAAATTCAGGAAGGGCAGCTGGTGGGTGTCAGGAGTCATGTTCAGGGACACGTTGGGGTCCTTGGGTATCACAGCGAGGAACGGACTTGGGCCTATGCTGTAGCATTCCACAACTGTTTCCAGCGCCTAAGAATAGCTCCCGTGGGGTTCCAGCAGTACTTCCCCCCCGTTTCCTTCCTCGGTTCCAGAGACTGCACCCCTATTTCTCCCCTGTCCAGCTGCCCAGTTTCCCAACTGTTTTATTGGCTCCCTCCCAAACATTCCTGTCTCCTTGACAAAGGTTATTTTGAGTTATCCACGATCCCATTACTCCTCTCTACCTTATTTGTCTGTATTTATGTACGTGAGTATTTATTTCCCACTGCCCTGTGTCGGTGGCCTGCACAACGCACCTTACCATACAGCCAAATATCAGTACATTTAAAATGGCATCACAGCAGCAATTTGGAATCAAAACCGCTTCTGGGTCGCGTTAAACCCAAGGTGGCGGCAGTAAGGATAGGGCGCAAGTTCTCTGCCATATCTATAGAGTGCTGCAAGGCTTTGTTGGGGGAAGCTGAGCTCTCAAGGGGTCAGAATAAGCTACCTTACACCGACTTGCACCCTTGGTCTATCACGTCCAGTGCTGCCAACACAGACTGGCAGCAGTGGCTGGCCAAGGGTTCTGGCAGGACATTTTCCAGTCCGTCCTGCAGACTGGAGAGCTTCCGTGTGCAAAGCCACCGAGCTATGGCCTTGTGTGTGGGGCAGGAAAAGCCAACCCCACCTTGCACCTCTGTAGCAGTGCACCTGTATCCTACGAAAATGGGCCCAGCCTGACGGGTTAAACATCAAATCAAGGAAAGCCAGCACTTGGATGGTGCATTGCATGCTGGAAGCTCTGACATGCCCAGCACTGAAGGACCACGAATGCCTTTGAAACGGCACACGTCTTTCTTTTCAGCTCGTGAGCTCTGGACTTCCGCCATGCCTGCCTGGCTTCTCCATTGCCCCATCAATGTGTACCTGGCTTGTTCTGCACAAGGGTGACCTGCAGCTGTCTTTAAGCTGGCTGTCCTTGAGGTCTCCTTGGCTGGCCCTTCCCAAACAAAGGCTTCCATCAATTCTTTTCAGGGATACACTGAAGAACCCTTTAAGACGTGGCTCTCGATTTCAAACTCCAGTCCAGTAGGAAGCCCAACAGTGAAAGGTTTATCGGCCTTCTCATTTCCTCTCTCAAGATTCACCAGCGTTTGCCAGCTGGAGGTGCCAGTGGGTCGATTCATGGATTCGTCGCAGACCCTGCCTGCACTTTCACCCCTGAGCAACTTTGCCTGCTTGACTGTTTCAGAGGCGTTGACTCTCTTGTATCTGAGCACGGAGCAGTGCTTTGAACTATGTCTCACAAGAGACGCAGGGACAGGAGATAAAGGACAGTGAACGCTTTTCTGCTATAAACTTGCCATCTCGAGATCCCTCAAAGGAGGAATATGGCACTCGGAGCCACCTCATGTGCCTTCTTTCCAATTAAATCGTAGCCCTCATGTCAGGAAGCGTGCATATCGTTGCTTGGCATGCCTCATGTTCACTGGTGGTGCAACGGAGCATTTTAAATTGCAGCAGGTCCTTCCTGCTGCTCTGCCCTCTGTATAACAATGCCCAACCCACTTGCATGAAGTAAGAGAATCTGAAGAAGAGGGAGTGCCACTTTTCAAAGGCCACGTGACCAGCCATTTCCAGCTGGCAAGACAGTAGAAGGCCTAACCTGTATGCACCACAGTAGAAGAATAGCAGGAGAGCCAAAGGCCCCTCTAGTACAGGATTGTGTTCCTCCTGTGGCCAAGGGGTTGCCTATGGGAAAACCCCAAAGAGGACCCATCAAATAGCATGTTCAGCTCATTTTCCCTGGCGACTGGGATGCAGACACCCACCACTCCTGATACTGGACGTAGCCTGTAGTCAGCAGGGCTAGTAGCCAATGGGCAGTTCATCCTCCGTGGATTTGTCTGGTCCCTTCTAAAGCCATCGAAATCGGCAGCCCTCACTGTGTTTTGTGGGAGCAAACTCCATTGCATAACCATGTGCCGTGGGAAGAAGTCTTTTCTTTTACCTGTCCTGCATCTCCCACCAGGCGGCTTCATGGGAGGAGCGCAGGTTCTCCTATTAGGGAAGAGGGAGAGAAACCTCTCCTGTCTACTTTCTCTTTGCTGCACATCATTTTCTACGCCTGTAACATATCCATGGTATATGCCTTTTTACTAAGCTAGTCCCAGATGTTGTAAAGTTTCCTCAGAGGGGAATTGCTGCAGCTCCTTGATCATTCTGGTTGCCGTTTCTGCACCTTTTACGACTCTACAATATCCTTTTTTGAGATGTGATCCCAGAACTTTTTGTGGTATTCCCAGTGTGAATGTGCAATAGATTTGTGTGAGAACAGTGTGATGTTGCAGTTTTCAATCTCTCTTCTAGTTTGCTGAGCAAGGAATTTGCTTCCCGTGTAATTGCAGGTCTGTCTTAATCGATGCCGGTTTGGGCTTGGAGCAGAGCCAATGTTGTCCAGATTGACACTTCCTCTGTGCAATGGGTAGAAACTCTGTCCATGCTCATATGCATTTACATTCATGGAGTCTAGGCTTTCCCAAAGATTTTGCTGCCCTTTGGCAAAACAGGTTTGCTATCCTTCTCCCTCGTGTCTTCCTTTGCACCGAGCAGCTGCGCACAGTAACACGTTAAATGATCACGGACTGACCAGAATACCTTCTCCTCATTTTGATTTTGCTCCTTTACTTTTCCCTCTTTGCAACGGTTTCTAAGCCTTGGGCAATTGATGGAGATGAGAAGGCTCTTTATACATGTCGCTGGAGCATGGGGAACACGAGTCCAGATGTTGAGCTGCTGTGCTGTTTTTCTGCACTTGCACTCATCACAAATGCAGGAGGCTGTTCCTCTCTCCAAGACATTTGCGCAGCTGTGGCTATTGGCACTTTTGAAATGTTGGCCTCACGGGCAGCTATCCAGCTCACCTCTGTGCCCAGGGCTGCCCCTGTGTTTAATTAACCTTCGCTTCAGTGTACAAAATCCATGCAATATTTTACCAAGGAAAGAGTTAGGAGAGTGGCAAGAACCAGTGTGGCATAGCAGGGGAAATGCTATGGAGACTCAGGAGATCTGGGTTCAAGTCCCTGCGCAGCTATGGAGCTCACAAGATGACTTTGGGCCAGTCACAGGCTCCCAGCTTAACCCGCCTTATAGGGTCGTTGTGCAGAGGATAAAATGGAGTTTCTTGGGTTGGAAGAGGAAGAAAGATGGAATATAAATGCAACGTAATAATCGTACGAGTCAAAGTCAAGAAAGTAGAACAGTCACTTCCCTTGGGAAGACCTTTTATGGCAAAGATCATGCTTGTGGAGAAGAAGGTGTTAATTAAATTAATTTATTTATTTATGACAATAGCTGAAGCTCCCTGGGGATTTCACAAAAGGCATCAGTGGATCTACTTTGGCATATTTAAGTCTTTGAACCATGCAGAAGAAGGTAAATTGAAGAGTTTTCTGAAACCTTGGGTGGGGAAACCTTGAAGGATTGGTTCCCTTTGTTCCTGTGAAAACTGGCTTTGGGTGGAAGCATTTCATACCATGATCCCAGTGTGGGACAATTCGTGGAGAAGAGCTTGCTGCTTAGGATAGTTCCATGCCACCTTCCTCGACCTAGTGCTTTCCCAGCAGTCAGGGATGATGGGACTTGTAGGCCAACACATGTGGAGGGTACCGGGCCGGGGAAGGCTGGTTTAGCATGCAAGTGTCTCAGCCAAGCGCCGTTGCCCAGTTCCTGGAATTAAAGCTGGTCTCTCCTGATGAAGCAGGAGAACACTTTACAAACATCTTGAGGTTTCCTAAGACCGTTTCTTTTTGCAGTGATTCTTCTGCACTGACAGAGCACTTTGGCATATGAACTTGGCACATGGTGCCGATGAAAAGGGAATGCTCGAGAAACCTCACGCCATACGGAGGCACTTGGCCAGCTCGCCTCCGCAGGCGCAGTGCCACTTGGTGAGTCCCAGCTGCGCGTTGACCTTTGGCCTTTCCACTGGAGACGGGGAGGTTTCTCCCCCTCTTACCGGCCCTTTTATCTAGGCATTCTTGTTTCGAGCTCCTCACCAAGGCTTTCTCCAAGGCTGCCTGTCTCTGCTGATGCTGTGTTTGGTTTGCACTCTCATCGGAGGAACTAAACGTTTACATATTTATGGGTCTCGCTTCTGCTTTTTCACCCTGTTCCAATTTGCTAATAGAAATCAGGTATTTTATCTCGGGGTTGCTTCCGCAGTGTTTTCACAACAACGCATTCAAGACTTTCTGTTGCCTCCAGCTTGCAGTTAATTCGGCAGCAACAAGCTGTGGATTTTGCCAGGGCCACTTCTGGCATTACTTCTTGGCCATGCTGGCACCACGAAGCCGGTCTGCGGTCGCCCAGAAAGCCTGATCCCTCTTAGAAACCATGAAGAGCACACTGACAGCGGCGAGGGCAAGGCACCCCTTCTCCGGGAGCTTTGGGGGGCCAAGGAACTTGAAAGGTTGCAGTAATGTCAGTCCCTAGCCTCCCAAACCGCCCCATCCCCCAACAGAGGCTTTCCCTCTGATGCACGGCCCTCCGGAGCAGTGTGTCCTCTAGATGCTGAGCAGGTTAGATTTCCTTTCATGCAGATGCTGCAAAAGTGCTCTGAGCAGAGAGGCTCTGACAATTCATGCTCAGCAACATTCCCGTCTGAGCCAGGATGCTGACAGCGGTGCTCACGGCAGCATCCCGGCACCAGGGATGGCACGAGAGAAAACGCCGCAGCATCACCGTCACTGTCCTGACGACTGTGGTACAGGTACCTTTTTTTTAGCATAATCAGGAAGGAGCGCTTTGGAAAAACACTGGTACATTTCTTGCTCCAGGGTCTGGAGGGCACCGGGGAAGACGTCATCAGTGGCGAGTCTGCCTTCATCACCGGCTTCGCTGCTCCTCACCCTCGTTGCTCCTGCCACTTGCTCGGCAGGCAGAGAGCACATAAGCAAGGAGGCAGTGCCATCCGCTGTTTTTCCCTCCCCTCCATGCCTGGTTGGGCCAAAGTGAGAGGCAGGTAGCCAGGCTGCAGCAGCGAAGAGGAGGAGTGGATCCAGGTGTCCCTGGCTGGTCCGCCCCTGTGGGGGATCTAGGCCCTCCATGGGTACCTGAACTCCCCTTCACACGCACCCTGGTTGAAGTCGCGAGTTCCCCTTACACACGGGAGCATTAACACAACACATGTAAACTGATTTTAAACCAGCTCTCCATGTTTTACAGACTGGAAGCTGACTTCATCTTCTCCCACCTCCTGCTACAACCTGTTCTTCTTTCTTGAAAGCAAAGCAAGCCTAACTCCCCCAAGCTTTCCCGGAAAATTCTCTTTCTAGGCATTTAACTCTCGAAGTTCTTTATAGTTCCTCCTCCTTGAATTCCAGGTGTCCAGAGCAGACTCCTTTATTCCAAATAGCATGCCACTACGTCTTTTGCCGAAATTCACAAAAACAACAGTGCAGGATATGGGGGGAATTCAGTCCCTTCCGTACTCTGAACTGAAAACCCTCGACAGCTATTCTGAAATCCACCTTGAGTTTTCATTGAATGGATGTGCAGTCGTGCTTACAGGACCGAGGGTTGCCTTTGCAGCAGTGTGCCAAATTTGCTGTTCCCATGATGAAAAGAAACTGCACAAGGGTGATTGTCCTCAGACTTGAGCAGAACTCGTGACGTCGTGATTCCACGAGCGAAACTATAACTGAGCGAACGCGTGCAGATGCAGGGCGTTCATTGGAAGTGAAAATAGATCATATTGAGTTAATTCATATACATCTAGAAATGGCTGAAATCCAAACCGACTGTTGGATTTCCCATGAAAATTCATTGTTCAGGATCAGGAAGTGGAATCGAAAAAGTGGATTGGATTTGGCACGAATCTGGTTCCCCCATCCCTGACTGCAGTGACGTGTTTCTCCCGCTTCTATTGATGCAGTGGAAAACGGCATGTTGTGCCATAGCTGCCCATCTGATGCTTATGCTTATTTGTTTGTTTAGGACATTTATAGATACATCTATGCATATTTATATTATATACATTTACATTCTTGAGTGTAATAGAAGAGGAAAGGAGCGGCCTGGTGCAGGGCTTGCTCATCAGCCCGGCCAGCGCCAGGCTGTTTACGCGCTTGATTCGCTAAGTGGCTTTCGAAGATCCCAGGGCCAGCGGTGCCCAGAGAAACCTTGGGGCTTTCTCCTCTGAGCAGGACACAGATCTTTGCCACCGCCACCTCGGGCGTTTCTGTTCCCTCTGACTTCAGCTGCAATTCTGACACTTAAGCTTGGGCTACCGTAAATTTGCCCAGGAACCCTTTATTGTCCCCGTCATAAATTGTGGAGTGGCTTGGCCCTGAATGGGCAATCGAGACCTGTTTGTTTTACCAGAGCCTTGTTCCGAGCAGACGGAAATTCCAAGGGCGGGTTGGTTGATAAGGATGGGTGCATCTGCCTGTGGTTTTGGACTTTCCCGGGGGAGTTGCTATGGCATTGTCATGATGCGCCCTCACTTCAAGCTATATCCACTGCCCAGGGAAGGTCCTTCGCCAGCCCCACTGCGATGCTTGAACTAGAGACCCAGCCTAGGGCTTCCTCCCTGCCAGGCATGTGATTCCCTGGGTGAGCTCGTCTCTCCCAAGTGCTTAAGGGCTGCCACCACGTGGAAACGAACGGCCCATCTGATAGAGTTGTCTTTATATGGATTGCCGGCCAGCCTGCGGGACCTCTTGGCACACACATTTCCCAAACCTGCTACTATTCAGAGGCCTTGTGTGGGCTTGGAAACAGGCTGGTCTTTGAGAGGCTGCCCGTCGCTCAGCTTGTAATAAAATTAGACGCTGACTCGGCCGGGGCCGGGGCGGGAATTCTAGAGGCTGGGGCAAGCGAGGAAGCCTCTGGGAGGCGGAGCGAAGTGGCTGCCGTCCATGTGAAGAGCAAGCCACCTGTGCTTGTTTTTGTTTATGAACAGCATGTCCTTCCCTGGCAGCACCTGTCCGTCGCTATTTTTCACCTCTGTCGGGTCTCAGCTTTCCTCCTCGATAAATATTGATGGCCGACCTCGGCATGACTTTTCGCACGAATGAACGATGCCCTTTCTGGAGCTCTAATCCCCGCTTCTGGACACGGCCGCTCCGGCTGAATCCCCGTGAACGTGATAGGTGGCTCTGCGTATCGGATTCCTGGGAGTTACCTCTCTCGGTTTCTTCCTAGCTGACCCTCTGTCTTGCTCTGCCTGTGCTCAGCCTTGCCAGGGTTGCGCTGGGAAGAACAAGGGCTAATGACTTTAGTCATGCAGAAACATAATGAAGACCTGATTTCAATAGATGCTTCTTCTTGAAGCTGATTAAATGAAAGGGTTTCCTCCTGTAACAGTGGGGCATTGCGTGGTCATCTCAAGAGGCCAACGGTGGGCAAGTCATGACAGATGGAAGGGACTATTCCACAACAGCCGACAGGGAGCTGACAATATGGTGTAGCATCTTGAGTGCTGGTCTGGTTCTTGGGAGATCCCGGTTCGAGACTCCCCTTTACCATGAAGCTGACTGGGTGACTTTGGGCCATTCAGCCCAGCTTCATTCATAAAGTAGTTGTGAGGGTAAAAAGGAGTAGAGAAGGAAGGTCATGCAAGCTGTCTTGGGTTCCTTGCAAGAGGGAAACAAGGTGGGACATAACTGTTATAACAGATAAATGCTTGAGCTATGAAATTGGCTACCACAAGATGTGGTGATTAATGCCAACTGAAATGGCTTTAGAATTTATGGAGAGTAAAGCTAGTCCTGACGGCTCTGCAGAACATTTCCATGTGACAGACATAGGTGAAGGTTGCTTTCCTTAATTTATCTAAGCAAATACAAGGGGGCCCAATGAAGGAAAAACACATTTTCTGGAATGCTTTTGGCAACAATTAAAGGCTTTATTGAGGCTCTTGAGCCTTCTTTTTATTCTCTCATTGGTTTTGGTTTTACATAGCAGTTTTTCCTTATTCGGCTTCTTCTCCTTCTTTTTCGGTCCAGGTTGTTAACAAGCCCCCACCCCTCCCTACAAAAGGTTTCAGGTTCAGATTAGGCCGTGGAGACTGGAAGGTTTGTGAACCACCTCAAGGAGCCACTTTTGCTGGGTTTGGAGGTGACAACGAGTTGGCACCCGGCAAGCAAATTATGCACATCAGCCAGCGCAGGGCCGACATACACAGGATAATTAATACGCAGGCCTTGGACAGTTATCTGAGAGGGGTGGCTTAATTTGGTGGGCATTAATTTAATTTTTTCTGCCCCATGCCCCACCCCGGCCCTCCCCACTCTGCTCTTCTGCGATTCTGGTCGACCAGCCCGTGAGCGCATGAACTGAGCCTGAGCAGCTCTTCTGGTGTCCTGCCAGGCTCCGCTCTCCTTCCTCATCTGGCGTTTTTGGCAAGCAAAGCTGGGACCTTCCTCGTGCAAAGCTGGGGCATGTCCTGCCCTGCCATGGCGCTTTGGCCCTTCCTTGCTGCGGTAAGTGACGGTGGTCCATCTATTTTTCTTCAGAATTATGCATTTAAAGATGATGCTTGTCATGGTGTTTCTGAGTAGTAGTACTAGTACGTGATGATGATGATGATGATGATGATGATGGCAAATGGAATGTGCCTGGAGCATCCTGCTGGCCACCCTATGCTACTTCATTTCCATTTCTCGTTGCATCCTGAAAAGCAAAGCTGGGTGACGGGAGGGGTAGAGACAGGCCTGTGGTGCCCAAGACTTGTCAGAAGTGAAAGGCGCTTAGCTAATGGAACCACCGGAGCGAATTAACAGAGTCAAAAGTGCCCTGTGGTACTTGGCTGAAGGTGGGGCAAAATGTAACCAGGCTCCGCTCGGGTTCCGTGGCGTCCCTGGGAAAACAGCCTGGCATTCAGGCACATGTGCCCCCCCTGCCCCCACTTGTAGAGTGATCTCTGTTGAGCAAAACCGTGTTTGAAAACCATTGAAGGCGCAATCCTGTGCAGGTTTAGACAGGCATGGCCAAGTTGCTCACCCTTTTCTATCTAAACTAGGACCTTTAACAAAACTCCATCCCACCTCAGTCTTTGCTAGGGCTGGATAAATATTAGGGGATTTTGGGAGCGTGGTGTAGCTAATATCAAAGTTCATGCAGGCCACCCAAAAGACTGAATAGAAGGCAGGCGTGGGTTTTGAATGATTCTGAACCCCTTGCCTGCAAAAATTAAAGGAAGGAAAGTTTGAGCATTGCCTAAGGATCTGGACAGACTATGGAAGTCGGCAGGAGACAACAGGATGGTGTTCAATGTGGATAAGTGCCAGGTCTTGCACTTGGGGCATAGGAATAGCTGTCATAAGTACAGGTTAGCTGATAAGTGGCTAGAGAGCAGCACTTGTGGAAGGGACCTCGGGGTGCTGGTTGACTGCAGGCTAAACATGAGTCAGCCGTGTGATGCAGTGGTCAAGAGGGCGAACGCCACCCTTGGTTGCATAGCCAGAAGTGTGGCTTCTAGATCGAGAGAGGTGTTACTACCACTCTACACGACTCTGGTGCGCCCGCAACTGGAGTATTGTGTTCAGTTTTGGGCCCCTCATTACAGAAAGGCTATGGCCAGGTTGGAGTCAGTGCGGCGTAGGGCCACAAGGTTGGTGGCCGGTTTGCAGGGGATGGGGTATGAGGCGAGACTGAGGGAACTGGATCTCTTCAGCCTGGAGAAGAGGAGACTCAGAGGGGATATGTTGGTGACATACAGGTATGTGAGGGGGTGTCACACGGAGGTGGGTAGAGACCTGTTCTCCCCTGCAGAGGAAGGCAGAACGCGCTCCAATGGAGCAAAGCTCAGGGAGCCAAGGTTTCGTTTGGATGCCAGGAAGCACTTCCTGACAGTCAGAACCCCGAGGGTGTGGAACGGGCTTCCACGAGAGGTCGTTGAGGCCCCATTGGTGTGGGTGCTCAAGGATAGGCTGGACGTCCACATGGTGGGCATGTCGTGAGCGGAGCCGGCTGGAGCCGGAGGTCAGACTAGATGGCCCGGGAGGCCCCTTCTGACTCGCTCTGTTTTCTATGTTTCTAAGCTGCTCTTGCTTCTCTATTTAGCCCCCGTGTTGCCTTTTGCTGTCTTTGGACCTTATCAGAATATTCAGATATGAAGCGTGACTCCTGCTCTCAGCAGTCAAAAGGTCACCCCACTCTCAGCCCCACGCTGTGTTTGCATCCAAACAGTGGCCTCAGCGCCCTTCCGTGTTCCTCACCCTGAGCCCACCTGCAGAGAAAGCCGGACTGGACCCTGGAGAGGCGCACTCGACTTTCCTCTCCGGGGTGTTTTCTGAGCTGATGTCATACAATCTAGTTCTGCAGCCAGTTGTTATGGCGAGCATCATACTTTCAGCACCAGCGGTGATGACATCCCTCCCTTGTGCTAAATGCAGCGCAGCTGTTGCTTGAAGCAAGACTTGCACTGGGAGGCCAAGTAGTTTAGACATGGGTGGGTGCCACCTGGGCGGGAGGCTACTCAATCTGCCAGCCCTGTGGAATTTACTGCAGCCGGAGGACCGTTTTGGTTTGGTCTGCTAATGGCAGGCCCTTCCAGAAGTTTCCTGTGGGTCTTGTTTCACTCTTGTTCTTCTGGTCTTCAGCTGCGCTCTGTCTTTTCCATGGGATGCTTTGCAAAGGGATCGTATGTCAGCAATGGAGCATGTACTTTGCCTTTAGGAAGTCCCTGCTCTGATCTCCAGAATCCAGCTAGCAAGGGGTGAGATCCTGGTAATTTACTGCTGATCAGGGTAGAGCCTAAGGAAGACCAGGGAAAGGGCCCAATCCTGCATCAGGAAAAGTCTCAGGACCTGCATGTCTTAGAGGCACTTCCGGATGGAGTCCCAAGTAGTGAGTCTTTACGTGTCCACTCGAAAGTAGACAGGTGCTTCACCTTCATGCTCTCCATGGCTCCTCACAGGTAAGCTGGGCAAGACCCTATGAGAATTCCTAAGGAAGCAGGACAAGCCTCGGAAGAAGCTGCAAGGTTAGATGGCCACTCCTGTGGGCCGAGGATGGCCCGAGGGCTGGAGGTTACTTCTTCCTGGGGTGGACCTGGTCGAAGCATCCCCCAGTTCTGTTTGGTCATGGAACTCCACAGCAGGCTGTAGTGCACCGATCCTTTTTGCTTTGTTTTATTCAGCCTTGGGCAGAGGTCAGAAGTGAATCCTATAAGCAGCAAAAGTGCTTATCTTTGGAGAGTCTTTCCTTGACCAATGGAAATTTACCAGGACAGTGTTTGGCGCAACTTAGATGCATGGGCTGCTTTGTACGTGTCGCTTGTACCTGATTTTGTGCCATCGTTGCAGAAGGTCATTGGCTGCACTGAGCTCAGGCTGAGTCCTCTTGAAGGGTTGTCTTTTCGGGAGGTGGCTGAGCATTAAGCTCTAACTTCCTCAGTTTCTCTGTGTCTTGATGGGCAGAATAGTACTCATTTTTATCCTTCAGGGAATTCAGGATGACACACCTGATTCTTTCCCCACACCCCCAATTTTGTCTTCAGAACAACCCTCCATGGTCTAATTGGTCAGAGGGTGAGCTTCGTGGCAGAGTGGCAGTTTGAACCCGCATCTGATATGGTTCTTATCCAGTTGAGCTGCCTGGTAAACAGTTTAGCTGCACAATTTAGCTGTCTGGAATCTCCCACTTATCAGCTTCATGGGATGACTTTATGTTCGAGCATTTTGGGAGACAACGAAAAATTTTGTACACCTTTTATCACGTCACTTCCCTTTTTTCTAAGCTAAATAATCCCGAATGTCACGAGCTTTCCTCATAGGGGAATTGCTTCAGCCTCCTGCTCATTTAGGTCACCACTTCCTGCACTTTTGCCAGCTCCATAATGTATGCAGAGCGTGGCTACACCATGGATTTGTGTAAAGGGGAATAGATTGTGGCTTTCCATTTTCAGTTCCTTTCCTCACTATGCCTAACCTGGAGTCTGCCTTTTTCGCAGGAGGCACGTCCTGGATTAACTTCCAGGAAGAACCCCAAGCGCTCCCTCTCTCTCTCTCGGTCAGTCACCATTAACTCAGATCCCACACCCGAAGCTGGGATACTTTTTGCCACCATGCACCTCACTTTATCTTCACTTCCAGTGAACCGCATTTGCCATTCCAAGGCCCATTCTCCTGGTTTGGTGGGAGCCTTTTGAAGCTCCGCTCAACTCCTCCTTGTTTTAACTGCCTCAAATAAGCTGGCATCATCAGCAAATCTGGCCACTTCACTGCCCACTCTTAATTCTAGATCATTTATTAATAAATTGAAAAGCATCGGTCCCAGCATGGGACTTGGGGATCACACGATTTATGCTCATCTGCCAGTAGTCGAATTGGCTCCCTCATGTGAGACCCGTGCAGCACAAAATTGTCTTCAAATCTAAGCCGTTTACCACCACGTCTTTCAGCCACTCTGAGCTTGAATGCCAGGCTCTGGCATGGCACAGCGATTCCCTACTCTTTGATCTTCCGGACAGTTCTGCTGCAGATCGCTCTGCAATGGAATAACTTGCCTTTGTTCTTCCGAGCAAGGAAAGTTGTGTAGTCTGGTCTTTTTAAAGGCCACCTCTGGCACAAGGACAGCCACTAGAGGCAAAACCCACACTAGCCATTTACTGTAGTTCTTACATATTCATCCAGTGATTAAGGGAATCCAGGCAACCTCACTTCCAGAAATCTAGTATGTTTTCTTCTTGTCCTGTTGGCTCCTTCTTTGTTTCGAAAGAGATCCAGTTTGTAGCAATTTTTGTGAGACAGTGCAATTCTAGCATCAGCTTTTCAATTATTCATTGTTACTGAGTGATCCAGTAACAAGCGAAATTTCTCCATTTCATCTTTCCGTAGCTGATGGGGCGTGCACATTTTTGGCTTGTCGGGGGCAGCGGCTCCATGGATCCTTTGGGCTTGCCAGCCTCACTGGAAACACGGCCCGTTGCACAGCTAGTCCTGGGATTGTCAGACCCCCTGAAAAAACAGCCTTCCCCGACTCGTGAGCCGCCTTCTTATGGGTTTGCCTGCAACTGACACACAGCTTTGGTCAGATGCCCTTTGCTCGCGCCACCAAGCTTCCCCCCCCCCCTTCTACACCTGGTGGTTGCTTTTTCCTTTCTAATTCATTCCAGTGAAGCACAGGTATGTGAAGCGCAGAAGAAATACAGGCAGCCCGTCGCCTGCAGGTCAGCTCTCCCCTGCCCCACGTGTGGAATGGGTTCCCTTTGTTATTTTCCACTCGTTTTAAGACGGTGTAAACCGTTTCATCCCGTCGTGGTGCAGGGAGAAAGTTCTAACTTCTTTGCTGCGCCATACCTGGTAAAGCACCAGCCACTTTAGCGTTTTTGGAGGGGGAAATCCTTGCCTTGGGCCCCGGGGAGGAGCCGCGGAGGGGGCCTCTCTTCCAACGCCCGCAAAAAGGTGCGTGGGTCGTGCTAAAGCGTCCTTCCCCCACGTCGTGTCCCGCAGATGCTTCGCCTTTCCACCCCCACGAGCCTCGACCACCATGGCCAGGGGTCAGGAATGTCGGGCGTCGGGAGTCCAGATCATCTGGAGGACACCAGGCTGGGGAAGGCTGCGCTAGCAGGAAACAGCTGTGATCCAGCCTCTCGGAGCGCAGCTGCTCAAGCGGCTCCTCCGGCGATCCGAGAGGGCAGAGCATGGCTGGTCCGCAGCCCCGCTTTGCAGATCGCGGGACCGGAGGCCGAGGGGAGGCTTGCTTGTCCCACGCCACTGAGCGCGCGGAGCGAGCTTTGGGATTTGCCCGCCGCAGCGCCAAGCGCGGGAGCTTTCCTCTACAGCACCTAGGCGCCCGGCCTCCTGCCCCGCTCCCCGCTCGGCTTCCTCGAGAGGGGACGCGGGGCAGGGGACAGCGCGACGCTCCTCCGCGGCTGGGCGCCTGGCGACGCGCCCGCGGAAGAGGGGCCACGTCCGTCCCGCCAACCGCCCCCTCCCCTCGCGGCAGAGCTTGGCGCGGGGTGGGGGCAGCGGAGACAGGCCCCGGCAGGCGAGGGGCTGGCTTACTGGCGAAGCCGCTGCTGGTGGCGCGGAGGAGACCCACCTCCAGGGAGGCAGGCAGGGAAAGAGAGGGGGCGATGGCGCTGCCGAGTTCGCAGCCAAACTTTGCACAAGCGGCGGCTCCTCCGCCTGGCCGAAGTTAGCTCTGGAGCGGGACGCGGCTGGCAACCGCCTCCGGCTTTCGCCCGCAGCAGCGCCCCGCGCCAGAAAATCGCCCCCCCCCCCCCCCCCCGACCCCAGTCCCTTCCCACCCGCTCCCAAAGTGGCGGCGGCGGCGGCGGCAGCGGCAGCAGCAGCAGCGAGTCTGCAGATGGGAGCCGACTAATCGCAGCCGACTCCGGCGGCCCCGCTCGCTCCCTCGCGCGCGCTCCTCGCCCGCCCCGAGCGTGTCCGGCCGCCCGGCGCCTGCAGGATGCGCGACCAGCCCCCGGGAGCCTCCTGCAGCCGCCGCGGCTGCCGCCGCCACCTCCGCGCGGGCGGCGACTCCCCGAGGGCGAAATGAGCGACGGTCCGGAGAGGGAGGCGCCGGTCTCGCGCAAGCAGCGGCTGATGGCCGCGGTGGCGGCCGGGGACGAGTGCGGAGCGGCGGCGGGCGGCGGCGCGGCCGCCTCCCCATCCCCGGCGGCTGCCCCGGCCGCCTGCGGCGCCGCGCTGTGCTGCTTCATCTGCGGCGGCGGGATCAGCCGGGGCAAGGAGCAGAAGCTGCACGTCAGGCACCCGCGCGACAGCCAGCCCTTCTTCCCCTTCCTGCAGCACCAGGAGCCGGCGCCCGGGGCGCGGGAGGTGACGGCGGAGGGCTGCGCGCTGGTGTGCGCCGTGTGCCGCTGCTTCCTGGCCGAGCAGTGGGACTCCTTCGAGCGGACGCGCACGCCCGTGGAGAAGCGCATGTACTGGCTCAAGCGGCCCTACCAGTGCGACGGGCCGGCGGGCGCCCCCGGTGCGCTGCGCAGGGGCCCGCAGGAGTGGAACCTCTCGTACGCGCTGGCCGCCGACGACGCGCCGCGCCCCGGCAGCAGCAGCGGCCGCAGCCAGCCGGCCGAGGACGGCGACGACGAGGGCGACGAGACCGCGGGCTGCGGCGCCGGTGACTCCGAGCTGTCCTCCCTCTCCGACGCCGACGCCGACGCGCGCTCCGAGCGCGACCTGCGCTCCCCCGGCGGGGACAGCGGCGCCCGGGACAGCGCGGGCTTCTGGCGCGTCAGCGAGTGCCCGGGGCCAGCCGCACGCATGGGCAGCCGCGCCAACGGCCGAGAGTGGAGCCGGCCGCTCCCCGCCCCGGCCCCGGCCCCGGCCCCGGCCCCTGCGGCGGCGGCCGCTGCCCTGCGCCCGGGGAACGGGCTGCCACCAGCGGAGAAGCCGAGGAAGAAACGGCCGCGGCGGGCGCGCCTTTGCAGGGGCGACGCCGCGCCGATCTGGAGAGTCGCGCCTGGAGCGAAGGTCGGCCGGGCGCCTGAAGGGGGCCGGCGCGACGGCTCCGCGGGCAGGCACCCGCCGGGCGAGCGGGGCCGGGAGCCTTCGGCTTACGGCTCCTCCGAGGAGAGCGAGATCAACATCACCAGCGACGAAGAGCAGAGGGAGGAGGGCGGTGCCCTCGCCGTGGCCAAGGGGCCCTGGGGGGCCGGGGAGGCCGCGTGCTACGTCTGCGGGGCGCCCCTGACACCCGCGTCCCAGCACCGGATCCACGTGCAGAAGCAGGAGAAGGCCTCCAAGGCGCCCTTCTTCCCCTTCCTGTGGCTGCACAGCCCGCCCCCGGGGGCCTTGCCCATCAGTTCGGCAGGCAGCACCCTGGTGTGCGGCTGCTGCTTCGCGTCGCTCATGCAGCAGTGGCAGAGCTTCGAGCTGGCCGGTGTGCCCGTCCTGCAGCGGCTCTACGTGGTGCCCCTGAACGCCGCCATGGCCCCCCAGGCCAGGCGGGAGGCTCCTCGGAGGGAGCAGGGCCCTCCTGGCCCCCCGAGGCCCGTCCAGGAAGCCTGCTACCTCTGTGGGGAGGACTGCACCAGGGACGGCAGGCCGGTCTCGGCCAAGATCACCAACGGCAACGCCAAGACCACCATGCACTTCCCCTTCCTCAGCCTGCTCCCTCGCCCGCCCAACGCCAGGGGCTTCAGCAAGCACTGGGAGGTCTGGAGCTGCCGCAAGTGCTTCGGGGTGCTGCAGGACCTCTGGGCCATGTACCGTGCGTGCCACAACGAGGAGGTCATTGCTTCGGTGCAGAGCTTCCTGGCGAGGTACCACCAGGTCTTTTCGGCCGGGGACTCCGGCAGCGCCAGCGCCAGGCACCCCGGGTTGGCCAAGCCAGGCCTGGCCTCCAGTTGCTACATTTGCGGAGCTGACCTGGGCGCAGGCAAGGAGTTCCAGCTCAGCGTCAACCCGCCTGGCCGCTTTGGCGAGAAGGAGCCGTTTTTCCCCTTCCTCACGGTCTACCCGCCGGCTCCGCGGGCCAGGGCCGCCGACTCCACGGGCATCGTGGCCACCTGCCTCCTCTGCTACCATGACCTCCTGGGCCAGTGGCTGCAGCACGAGAGCAGTCGCCCGCACCACCCCAGCAGCGCCTGGTCGAGGCAGTACAAAGTGGAGACCTTTGCCTGCTTCTTCTGCAGGCAGGAGAGGAAACGGTGCCTCGGATTAAAAGCCGTGCAGGTGGCCAGGCTGCCGGTCTTCCTGTGCTCCTTGCGGGTGCCTGGAAGCTTGTTGGTGGATGACGGGAAGCAGCTGACCATCGGAGCGTGTGCTGAGTGCGCTGTGCTGGTGCTGGCCGGCAAAGCAGCCGTGTCCAGAGAGCTCTTTGCTGCACCTGCAACAGCGCCAGCTTCTGTCCCAAAGGTAAGGTGCCTGGCTGACCCTTCCGTGGAACTGGATTTCCTCTGGTTGCCCTTGAAAGAACTTTGGCTGGAGGCAGGGGCCAGGCTGGGTGCTTTCTAGTCAATGGGGGCTACCCAGGAGCCGTTGACCAACCGTTTAAAAAACATGGGCTTGTGTCAAGGTGCATGGGAGAGTGTCAAAAGCAGACTCCCCCCACACAGGTGGCTCACACCAGCCCAGAAGCCGACAAGGATCTTGCCGGGCTGTTGCTGTTTCCCTCCTGCCGCCTAATCTCCTTCAGGAATCCGTGGCACCTCCCCTTTGTTGGGCTGTGAGAAATGTCTAAATATTCCTAGCTATGTTGCATTATATCCTGTCTCATCTCTGAGGCTGGGTTTTTGTTTTGGAGCAGCCTCCGTTGGTGATGACACAATGCAAAGTCTCAGGTCACAATGCACTAGTTGCCACTGCTGCTGGTGCGAGGGACCGTCTTTTAATAGCCAGAGAGCACTCCTGAGCTCCGTGTGGTTTGGATTCCTTACAGCAAGGCCTTGCAAGCAAATCCAGTAGAGTTCGCAGTCCACAACAGAGTTCCTCCCCCTTGGCTGTTTGCTCAGCTCTGAAGTCATGGGGCACGAATGAGGGAATCCTGCCTTCTTGCCCCACCGTGTTCCTTAGTAACCCACTGGCCTGTACTCAGTCAGGAACATCCTGAGGTCCCTGCTAGTTAATCATTTCTGACTCCCCGCCTGAAGGCAAGTCCTGAGGTCACCAATGGGTGGCTTTTGGCAAGCTGGCTGCAGCACTTAAAACACACACACACACACAACCTGTTGACATTTTGTCTAGTTCCTTGGATGTACAGACATGCAGTGCAGCCTCCAGTTGTGTGGATAGTCTGTCTTTCCTAGCAGAAGATTTATGAGTTGGGGGGGGGCGGTGTCTAATTCCTGCTGGTCAGCCTAATTCAGGAGATGGGGAGGTGGGGTGAGTTGGGCTTCCCACTCAGCACGGGGGCAACCAGGAATGGGGCTCTGCTTTCCTGCTTCCTGTGCCACTCACAGCAGTCTGATGAGCAGGCGAATGCAGGGAAAGCTTTTACCCGCACGTCTGCATCCTCACCAGCTGTGAGTTTCTGGAAACTCGGTGCTTTGCATGATCTGGTTTTGTGTGGGGTGGGAAGTGGTTGGCTGGCCTTTCAAAGGCAGTAGGTAGGTCATGATTGCTTCGGTCCAGGAGTATGTGGGAGGCCAAGCTTCTGTCAATACAGCCCACTCTACATGCAGCAGAGAGCAAAGGATATTCATTCTCCTCTTAGGATGCAGCTGATTCAGGGAGACAAAGGGCATCATGTCTGGCAAAGATGCACAGAACGCGCTGGCTGGCCGTGCATACATCGTGTGCGTGTGTCCTGGCTGGCCTTGGGCACATTCAGTCCCATTTCGCGTCTCCTTTTCTGTTGCTCATAGTTGCTTGCAGCAGAAGTCCTAAAAAGCATGTGGCTGCATCTGTGTGTGACCCAAGCAGCGGGCCAGCACATGGTAAGAGCTCCCCGCGGAGCAGCTGCTGCGTCTGGGGTGGTTCGCACTCACTGTGAGAGAGCCCAGCAAGAGAAAGAGGGCACTGTTTGCAATTCTTGTTTTTGGGAGTCCCACGAAAAGCAAAGCCGATGGGACTGACCCTAAGCAGAATTCCAAAACTCATCTTCGTGAAACAGGCCATCGAAAAGAGCATCAAAAAATGCAGGCTTTCTAGATCTCTTCCTATCTTCCTCAGGCAAGGTGTTATTTTTTTAAAAAGCGGGGGATGAATAGGATAGCGTGAAAAAAACCGACTGGATTGTAAAGTCAGTGCCTGAACATTTAGAGTCCTGAGACAGAATGGGATAAGAGTTCCCTGCAGACATTCAAACTGGGTGCTGCAGGCCATGTGACGGCCACTGGTTGGGTTTTCAGCTTCATGGAAAAGAAGAAAGCCATGCATTAATCAGATGGTGGGATGTGTCAGAATCCGGTCCTGGCAGCTGCTGTATCCTGGGCTCAAGCATGGGTGGAAGGCACATAATTCAGTAACTGGGTGGAAGCAATGCAGGGCTACGTCTGGTCGAACCCTGGATGGGAGACTCCTTCGGGGCCCCATATACATGGCCGTAGGTCCTTTTATAAGGATAAAGGCATGGTGTCAGTATAATGCAATGAACCATCTCATCATGGTGGGGAGAGGGGGATTAATATGAATCCCAGACCATCAAAAGAGGAAGTCCCCATCACTGAGGGCAACTTGGTAATGTGTGAAGCGGATCTGGGAAGTATTTCTGCAACCAGATTTTCCGAGGGAGGAGGGGAAATCCCAGTATTATGATAAAGCAAAAAATGCCGTTGTTTTAGCAACAACAGCTGTTGGCTGCACAGATCACTTGGAACCGCTTTTTAGAAAGTGGTTTTTCAGCTCATGTAAGCAGATCCTAAAGCAGCTCTTGGCGCTTTCATCTGCAGACTTGTGGAACTTTGAAGGAATCACTCTGCCCGCAAGGCCTTGAGAACTCTTCTGCTCTCCTCCTACTGATGACAAATTTCTCTTGAAGAAGGCCTGTCAGATAGCTGTGCTTTCCAAGCAGCCCAAACAAGCACACACCCCTAAGATAGGTGTCCCGGCTCTGCCAGCAGATGGAAAACAGAAGCCCCGACCTCACTTGAAGCGCTGCCTTCCCCCCACCAACCTGGCTGGCGTTTTTCCCTCCCTGTGAGAACGTCTTTGTAATGTGCAGTTCAGCTGTGCAAAAGGAGGGGAAAGTTCCTGGGATTTTCAAGCTCCTGTGAATCCGGGAAGCCTTGCAGGGGGGCTGTTTGCTTTTCATCTGAGCTCCCATCCCCTCGACTAGAGCGGGACAGCTGCTGCTAATAAACGCGCCGCTGGGCCTTGGCGGAAGGACATTGCAGGACCGCAATAAAATGCGATCTGATCTTCCCTGAGTTTGCCATTTGAGTTGGTTCAGTTGTATGGGGCAGCTGTGGTACATTCAGTCCTGGCAGGGGGAGGCTGTTTTGGGACAGTTTATCTCAAAAGCCTTACCTTTGTCCAAAAGGAATTATGCTGCGATGGGAACTAGCAGGCCTGGGTTCCTAAATGATTTTGTCAGGAGTTCTTTTGAGGAGCATGGAGGGCCGCGCAGCCGGCCGGCCCTGCCCTTCGGCAGAGTGAGGCTGCTGCCTTGGGTGGCAGATCTGGGAGGTGGCAGCAGATTGTCGGAGAAGAGAGTTGTTTGCCGCACGGCCTCCCCGAAGTGGCGCCAGGTGTTGTGGAGGACACTGTTCGGCAGCCAGTGAAGGATTCTTCTGCCAGTCCTGGCAGCTTCGGTGCATGGAATGGCAGAGGGCGTGCTCTTATTTTCTGTCCCAGGAAGCCAACGGTCTTGGGCCGGTGCTCTTGTGGAAGCGTTTTGTCATGTCAGTCGGCTGAAGAGGACTTTGTAGTCCCAGACTTGGAACTCGGAGTTGGTGAACGAGGAGCTGGCTAGCTCCTCCAGGTCAGCATAGGCGAAACGCGGTACCTCGTTTTGCCTTCACTCCCTCAGATGCGTCTAGTTCATGATATGCCATGGATAGCCGAAGCAAGAATGGACAGGGTGCGTGCGCACCATCTTGGGGTCCAGTCCTAGCAATCTCTGACTCTGCCTTGTTGTGTCTTTTCGGCTCGTCGTTGCTTCTCCAAGAAGTTCAAGGGAGCGTACACAATTTTCCGTCCTGCAGTCTAACCTCACAACACCCTGTGAGGTAGGCTAGGCTGGGGAAGGGTGGCTGGTCCATATCAGTGTGAGGATATGAACCTAGCTCCCTGTAGGATACTCTACTCCATGGCCTTGTCTTCAGGCCCCCATTTCTGCAGTTGACCTGTGCCTTAGGGACTTTGCCCTCTGGACTCTTCTCTCTCGTGTCAACCCAGCAATTAGCCTGTTCCTGCTTAGTTCCTGCCAAGGTGCTGGACTAGCACTAGACCCATCAGCCACGTGGGTACACTTTTTGCACTGTCACCACCTAGTTCTGGTCTAAGCCAGGTGAGTGGCTTCCTAACAACTTGGAGGGTTTTTACTCAGAAGTCGGAAGAGAACTGGCTAGTCTCTGACAAGCGATAAGCCCATCTTACCTTCCCTCTTTTCATAATTTCCTTGGTAAAGCCCCACCCACTTTGGTCTAGGCAACATCGGAGGATGGAATAATCCTTGAAAGCATACGCAGAAAAACAATTCCACTTACCCAGCAAGGTGGTATGGGTGTAGGTATGCTGGATTCAGAAAGACCTGGGTGTGTCTACCTGGGACTGCAGTTCAGAGGTGGAAGCCCTGGTTTGCATGCAGAGGTCCCCTGAATCTCCAGCCAGGGCTCAGAAAGAATAATGCCTGAAATCCCTGGAGAGCTGTTGCTGCCAGTCAGTGTTGGTTCAGAGGAGCTCAGGGTCTGACTCCATGTTGGGCAGTTTCTATTACAGTCGTAAGTCGGATCAACATATTCCACCGATCCACCCCAGGAACTTTGGGAACTGTACTTCAGTGAGGAGGGCTAGCAATTTCTAATGAAGAATTCTTCGAGCAAATTTCTAATGAAGAATGGTTAGAGCAAATTAGAGTTTGGGGGGTTCTTCGGGGAAGCCACAACAAATGAATGATTTAAAAAGCTGGCGGAAATTCACAGTGTAGGTATGCCCAATATGTCCTGGCAAAAATCCAGACTTTGCTGACTGAGATTTATGGCCTCGTATATACTCAGTGCAAATCCTAGAAAGTTAAAACGATGTGCAAGGTGGTGTATTCTGTGTCCACGCTGGACCATCACTGCTTCAGTCTGAGAAGCATCCAATTATGCATTCTAAAATCCATATCCGTGTGAGGCCTTTATTATACCGGCATAATCCTGAATTGCAAATAGTTACGTGGCTAATGGCATGGGTGAATGAGGATCGTTGTAGGTGCCCGGGAGACTTGAGCAATCTGGGTTGAGCTCCGGTCGAGCACGCGCAGAAGTGAGGACGGCTGCTTGCCCTGGATCGGTCTGGGTGATCTTGGGGTCTTCTCCCGGTGCTGAAGCAGCCGGGAGCGGTGGGAGCCCTTCCCTCCCTTGCACCTGCACTTTGACCTGGGCTGCTTTGCTTCACAGGGTTTCCCTTTCCGTGCCCTGGGCAGCAACAGGGGTCCAGGGAGGGCTGGCAGTCTGCTCACAGGGAACAGGTGCTGCTGGAGGGCTTTGCCCTCGTCTGTCACCACGTGAATGTCAGTGGGAGGCGTCCACATCTGTTTCCCTCCAGCATTTGTTATCAAGAAGGAAGGAGGGGAATCGAGAGCGGTGAGCCTTCTATAAGCGATTGCACGGATCGTGCTGGCTAGGACTTCAGGTGGTCTTGTGCCCCCCAGCGTTCTTCGCCAACAAATATGGCAGAGCCTTCCGGCTCTCAAGAGAGGGAGGAATTGCGGGTGGGGGGGGGAATGGTTCGCTGTGTCACAGGGCTGAGATTCCCCCACCCTTCTCCTCTCTGGCACACTGCTGAGCTGCTGAGCAGCAGTTCCTGCTTGTCTTGGCAACCAGGAGAGCATCTGCTTCAAGAACTGCAGATGGAAAAACTTCCACTTTGGCTCTTGCCCCACTCCCAGTTCGGAGCGTGCAGCTCTCCAAGGGTGTTCACACAAGGAAGTGAGAGAAGGGCAGAAGGTGCTGGTCTGGTCTCAAATGTCCCAGAAGGGCCAGGCCAGGAGAAGAAGGGAGGGCCGGTCCAGTCCGAGAATCACGTCCAGGGCGTTCCTTGCGAGCCAGTGTGGTGTGGTGATGCTTATTGCTGAACTGGGGCTTGCGAGATGCAGACTCTGGTTCCTGCTCGACCGCGAAGCCCAGTGGGGGGTTCGGGACCAGTCGCTGCCTCTGCCTAACCAACCTCACACAGGGGTTGACGTGAGGGTGAGATGGAGAGCAGGATGACCTGGTGAGCTGCCTTAGGGTTTCTTGCCAGAAGAAGAAATGTGGGATATAAATGCAACGTAATAATGATGATGATGATTCTGTTCCAAAAGCTCTTTGGCCAAGTCCTGCCTGCTTGTTGCTGGAGGAGCTGGCTGGGCCAGCAGTGAGACAAGGCGGAACTTTTATCCCGTCGTTCCTCCTCAGTGCTCTTGTTTCTCCTGGGGGTCCCCGGGTGCTGGGGATGCGCTCTGTTGGCGGCTTGATTGGGGAACTGGGGTCCCCTTGATAGGGTGGCCTATCTGAAGGCCGTAGTGCCGTGGCAAGGGCTGTGGCTCAGTGATATGGCGTGTGTTTTTCTTGCAGGGGGTCTGGGGTTGAAAAGACCCCATTGCAGGCAAAGGGAAGACCTCTCTCGGCCCGAGGACTTGAAGGGTCACCAACCATTAAGGTCAGCAGTTGGCCATGCGTAGGCCCAGGGGGCAGAACGCAGGCTGGGTCTCAGAAAGTCCCAGGTTCTGACCTCGCGCCTGCGGTTTGGGCTGGAGAGACCTGCTTGACAGCTTGCAGGACCAGGGCTGCTGAGAACTGTACAAGCAGGACCAGGGGCCAGCTCAGGGTAAGGAAGCTTCCTTTGTTGCCCCGATCCACCAGCTCAGGCGCCCCTTACTCATCCATGCCCATTTTCTCAACCTGAAGAGCTAGAAGACTGAGGTTTTGTTTAGAATTTGAGGAAGCTGCCTCATGGCAGATGGTATTACTTCGTCTGCGTAGCCCAGCGTTGGCCCGACGGTGGCTTTCCTGTCACCTGCTACTGTCTCCTTTTTTGATGGGGGTTGCTGGGTTCGAAGCTGGGAACTTTCACCTGCACAGCGTGTGCTCAGTCACCGAGTCGTGGCTTATTTATTTATTTGTTTAGCCATCACATTTCCTGCCCGGCTGTTTGGGGCAGATTGCAGTGAAGATACAAAGTCGGACATTCAGTTCAAACCAGCAAGATCAATGAGGGGCAGGGGACCTGAGGACACAATAGCACACAAGCAAGCAGGTCAAAACAGTCAGTAATGTGCGGGTGAAAGATCTGGTAGGCTGTGGAAGTTCAAGAGGAAAGGATGTATCACCTGGAGTCAGAAAAATGCTGGCGCTGCTCTGGGGACATGTGTCTAGAGAGAGATTTCCCTGCAAGCGCCCTTTCTGCAGGATTCACTCACCTGATTCCAGCGAAACACAGAAGCTGGGCGGTGGGATTCTGGGTCGAGGATCCCGCGGACGGGACAGCGCAGCCTGCCCTGCCTCGAACCGGAGCGCCGGGTCGCCGCAGGGCTCCTTCAGGAGCGCACCGAGGGCCTCGTGGGGCACAGCGGCTCCCCAGCTGCCTGCGGGAGACCAATGGGAGGGAGACGTGTGCGCTGGAGAGCAGCGGGCACCGCCTCGGCCAGGAGACCCCTTTGGCAGGCAGGGGCTGCTTCCCCCAGCCTCCTGGCCTGCGGCTTCTGGGCAGGGGTGGGGACTGGGCCCAGAAGCGAGCGAGCAGGCGAGCAGAGGTACCTGCCCCTCGGGAGGGCAAGCTGGGGCAGGGGCAGGGAGAGGCACCTGTACGCAGAGTCGTGGGCACGTACCTGTTCCCCACTCGTGGGCAGCCGTTGGCTGCTGGGCGACAGCTGCCGTCCCCTTGCTGTGTCTCTCGGGGGAAGCAGAGGCTGCCTGTGCCAGAGAGAACTGGGAAAGGTGGCGGCTCAGAGCCCGCCTGGCCTGGCGTGGCCTCAGGGAGCGCCCTGTGATCGGAGGCAGCGCACGATCCAGGAGGGGAGCCAGACTGAGACCGCCCCTTTCAATCTTCAGGCACATGCTGACATGGGTCCTCTTCGTGCACGCCTTGCCTTTGCCATTTAGTCTGCCGTCTTACGCAGATGCAACGTATCCCGTGCACCGGTTTTTTATGTTTGTGCTGTATGATCTGCGTACGTTGAAATCTGTAGGTACGCGTGGTTTATAAATGCTTAGTCTTGAGAAGAGAAGGCTGAGAGAGGATAGCACTTTGTAATCCTTCAAAGGTGGTCTCACGGAAGGAGCGCTACCAACTGGCTCAACCATCCAAGACTGTAGGACACCCAGTAATGGGGTTGAGGCACAGGAAGGCAGAGTTCAGCTGAACATACGCAAAAACTAATGAATGGTCAGAGCGCTCAGATAGGAGAACCAACCGCGGTCATAAGTTTCGGACTCTCTGTTGCTGCAGGGGGTCAGGGGGAGACTGGGCAGGCATGCATTAGACGGGATCAATACTCTGAGCAGGAGTTGGGTTCGATGGCCTTAATGGGTCCTCCTGACTCTACATAATAAATATGTACCAATAAATATGTAAATAAGAAAAGAACCATTGCTAGTTCAGTAAGTCATGTGAGGTCCAAGGCACCAACACTTATTCTTCAAAAGCTAACCGAGAAAAGTACTGTTGGGCTCTTCATGCAGTCCAGAAACAAACAATATCAGAAATTGCTCGGAAATGTGGATTTTTCAGGGTCTCAACTTATTTTAACTTAAAACTGTAACTCTGAACTTAATTTAACATTAACGAGGTAGCAGTAGGACCGTTTATCAGTACAGGACATTGTTTAACCCTGACTTCTCCCCAAAGCACCGCTTACCATTACTTTCCTGGTGCAGCCTGTTTGAGAACAAATGCTTAAAATCCTTAGGTCCTTGTCTCAAACTTCCCCACACTGTGTGACAAAAGAGCTGGCCAAGCCATCCAAGCGCCTACCGTTTTCCAACTCTCACTCTTATGTTCCAAGATGCAATTTCATTTATAAAACTCTTTTCAGTTGTGTTTACCGTCTGGAATGTTGGAGATGCCCGATTTTATTTAGAGGACGGCCCAGCTCTTTCGGAGAGCATTTTTGGCTAATTGGGTGATTTCTATTCTCCACTGTGGCTGATGTCCTTTTGATGGGGCTTGTCTCTTGTGATCGTGTCAAAAGGGGTCTGTTGGTTCTACATAAACCAGACAGTGCCTCTACAAAGTTTTGTTCTCAGCTCCTCTTTCAGTCCGGAAGAGGCCAAAGGACTGGATACTGCAGTATTGACCAATTGTCATAGCCACGGTGAATGGGCAATATAAAAACCAAGCAGCTTTCCATTTCTTTTCCCTGCCTTTCTTAACTCCGCTTTGTTATCCCTTAAAAATTCCAAGCCCGGCACAAGGGCGTGGTTGGGAGTGAAAGCAGGGCAAACTGCTTGATCGGAATTTTCTTTTCTTTCTGAAGATGACGTTCTTCGGCGCATCCAGAGTAAACATGCGTTGGCAACGACTGCTTTTTTGTAAAGATTAAGCAGCACAACACTAGTGGTCCCTCTTTCGCTGAAAAGGACCTTTTACACGATGCTCCCAGCAAAGGGGGTGCTGCCCATTAGGCAGGGGGCTCACCAAGGATTTTAAGCTCGGTAGGCATGTTGTAGGAAGGCGTGGGTACTGTTGATCCACGTTGTCTCCTGATTCTAATCTTATTTCTCAGGGATCGTTTAATTATCATTTTTCGAGTGGGAGTCTGTCATTCTGCAAAGCAAAGTGCTTCCCACAAGTACCCACATCAAGGAAGGAGCAGTTTTATATTTTTGAGCTCGCCTCCCACCCGGCTTTGCACTTGCGTTTTCGGGGCACATCACTTTTCGCAGTCTCACCAGTGTTGCCTCTGGGAGAGAGACTTGCCGCCTGGCCATCCGTTCATGGCAGCCACACGCAGGAGCCCCCGTGACAGTCTTCCGCAATCTCAGATTTGCACCCTGGCAGCTTGTCACACGCATGCATTTGTGCTCCTCCTTTCTCCTTCTCGCCAGCTGTTGCTCTCCTGCTTCCTTTCCCCTTTTGCTTGCAGAAGGCGAATGTTCCTGATGTGGCTCACCTTAACCAGTGCATAAGAGTGGGCCTTTGGCTCCTCAGCGCATCATGCTTCTGCCATTCGCTGAGGCTCACCTGCGGGCTGGGGCAGCTGCAGCGCCCTGGGGCGGACAAGGAGGGGGAAGTGCCTCCCATGAGCCAGGCTGGGTCTTCTGCCAGGGACAGGGCGAGTGACAGCCCACGTGAGCCTCCAGTGCAGGGGGGTCGCGCGATTGATGGCGGCTCGGAGGCTTGAGCGGCTGTGGAGGAAGCAGCCGAAGTGGAGCAGCTGGGGGAGGGCAGCTGTGAAGGTCACGCTGTGCCCAGGAGGCCACTGTGGGAAAGCGGAAGAGCATCTGAGGAGAGCAGTGGCAGGTTTGCAGGGACGGGGGCTCTCCGTGGCCTGCGGCCGCCAGGGTTTGCTGACCTTCAGCCGTTGCCCGGAGGGCTAATTGCTTTGCTGCATTTCCAGCGACGGAAGGGGTAGACCTCTGCGCACAGCAGAATCGGTGCCGAGCAAGGAGGCTTGGAAGGGTGGAGCAGAACGATATCCAGGCTTGGACAAAACCCCCCGTTGCATGGAATGGCACTCGATATAATTGGATTACAGGATGAGTGGGAGATTTTCCTCATGTCTAGCTCAGCAAAAGGAGGAAATCTCTTTTCAGGTTGGGGAGCAGCAAGTACATTGTGTGTGTGTGTGTGTGTGAGAGAGAGAGAGGGAGAGGGAGAGGGAGAGAGAGAGATTAAGGGGGGGATCAAGAAAGGGAGGGGATGGGCCGACCCAAGTCTCTCTGTGTGGCTGGATCTGCTTGTTGGCATCCAGGCTAATTGCTGCGTTTCACGGCCCAGTAAAGCCCATCTGCCTCATTCTCTGGCACTGTGCGCACGCCCGTCAAGCACATTACGCGGCGCAGCCTTGCACGTCGATCCAGGCGAGCTGAGTGGGCTGGGCAGAACCCCCTCGCCAGCCGTCGCTCATTGTGATGGATTCTGATGACAAAAAGTAGCTCCGATGTGAAAGCTCCTGTGTGAAGCTGGCTGATCGCGCGTCTCACTCCCATTCTGCATTCTTCCTTTCACCCCCGTCTGCCTCACAAGGTTGCTGTGCGCCTGGACAGCCTTCCGGTTCACATGTTAGGAAATGCCGTCAAAGGGATATTGGTTTTGGTGTGGATAACCGCGGTGCTGACTCTGCAGCTCTCCAGGGCATCGTCCTGAGATGCAAAGCGCCAGGGCACCATACATCCCTCAGCGGGAGGCCCAGGGAGGATGCCCATGGAAGGCCCATAGGGTCAGGTCCTGATTATCTTCAGCTAGAAATGGCCTCTGGCAGCAAGGCAGGGAAGGACCAGTGGCAGCTCAGCCTGCGGGCCAAATCTGTCTCACCTGGCATCCCAGGATGGCCCCCCCGGGCCCCCCAAGGACCACACCCCCGTCCACCTGGCCACCGACACGCACGTGCTTTCCCAGCTTCTGCACTGCTTCGCCTGTCCCTGTCCCGTTCTCGGAGGCCGAAATGCTCTCCCAGGGCTCCCATTATTGGCAGTGAGAGCTTGAAGCTAAAATAAGCTGGCATTTTGATCCCCCTGTTTGCCTCTGGCCGTGGCCAGGGTTGGACTGCAGTGCCTGCAAATGTCTCAGAGGTTGTGTGTTCAGCCCCCGACGCGGAGCTTTGGTGTTTTGCTGGAGCGGTGCTGGTGTTGCAGAGGACTCGGTGGGCCACCTGGACCCGATGCCAAATGTCGCAAGCCACCTCCTGCCCATTCTCTCCCTCTGCTGGTAGAATTGGACTTGTTCAAGCAGGGATGAGACTGTTCTTGCAAACAAGACACCCACCTTCCTTGCAAGGAAAAGCACGTCTTGGGGATTGCATGAGCAGAGCCAGCTGAAGCCGGGGGTCTGACTAGATGGCCCACGAGGCCCCTTCTGGTTCACTTTTTCTCTATATTCCTGTTTTCTAAAACTAACCTACCTGCTGCTCAGGTTATTCTGCCCCACACCCATGGTGCTGGGCTGCTCATCACTCTTGCAAGAGTGGAACTAGGACACATGCTGGCCAGGTCATGCTTCCAGGGAAGGGAAGCTATGCTTTGCGGCACGGATAGGGAATAGCCTAGATAGCCGGGAAGGTGTGTTGCCAGAGTCTACACTCTGCATGCAGGGGAGGGGGAATCTCATCTTCTCCACTGACGCCGCAGGGGAATGTAGCCTGCGGACCTCGGCTGCACAGTACCTCTCAGAGCCTCTTGCCGCCCCCCAGCCTCTCTCTCACCAGCTGTCAGGGTGGAGGTGAGCGCTTCGGGCGCAGACGGCAGGGGCAAGGAGACAGATTCCCCATTCACATGGCTCTGAACGGAGAAACTGACCTTCCCCAGTGATGTCATTGTCAAGTTGAGCTGCACACGGCAGCCGTTCCAGCATGGGACAGGGGCCTCTTTGTCGGCCTGACACTTCTGGCTCGGCCAGAAACAGTGCTGTGCGTTCGTGGCCCAGGGTTTCCTTCTGCAGACGCTGGAAATGGGAGAGGCTCCCAAGGCAGGGTCCACTGGGTTGGGGAAGGTTCGGATTCGCTACGCAGTCTGGGGGTTCCAGCAGGCACGGGTTGCTTCTGCGTGCTTGTGCGCACATGCGTGTGCAGGCATGGTGGAAGGGTGTCTCTGCGGTGGTGCGTGTGAGTGTGCCAGAAAGCCCACAGCTCGCAGCGGGAGAAGCGGAATCCCGCATGTTGGTGATAATCTTGACTTTTATTTAAAGCAGGGTGCGGACCCTCAGGACTGGGGTCCCAAGCAGCTGGAGGGCGCCAAACTGGAGGAAGATGGTGTAATGCAGAGGTGGGGTTTCCCACAGGGCAACATCCCCTTTTCACCAGCCATCAATTTCCTCCGCCCCATTCTGAAAGCCTGAAATGCCTCCTCTAAGGCTTTGTGAGTGGCAAAAGGGGCTTGAAGCTAAAATAGCCAGTATTTTTGGCTCTACCCCTTTGGCCTTGGTCCGGCCTTCAACTGGAATGCACTCAGTTTGGAACACTTTTGAAATGGAATTTGGCCTGGGGGCTGAATGTGGTTCAACACCCTGATTTAAAGAACCAGGATCAAAGCCAGGCTGGGCTACCTGATGCCTTCCAGTTGTTTTGGATGCTGAGTCCCATAATCATTGACCATGGATCACACTGGCTGCTCTTGATGGGAACTGTAGTTACACACATCCGGTGGGTGCCAAGGAGGGGAAGGAGGGTGTATCTCAGGGGTGGGGGATCCAGCCACATGCAGCTCTCTTAGTGTCCCAGTTTGACCCCAGACTGCTGCACCTTGCCCTCTTCCCCCAAATTGCCAGCGATTTGGCAGTTCCCTAGCTTTTGAGCAGTGTTTCCCCATTCTAAAAGGCTGACCCGTCTTCCCTGAGGCTTCGTTCCTGCAGGAAATGCTTCAAGCTAAAGCAGGATGGTGGCATTTATATTTTTGGCACCACCCGCTCTGCGTCCCCATTCTGCAGAGAGCTGCTGGAACTGAGTTCCGTGTTCAACACCCCTGGTGTGTCAGTGTTAGTATCAACAACGGGGAGGCGTCTTGTGATTTCTAGTTCTCAGCAGGTCGTGCAAGCCAGGGAGCCCATCCCGCTCCATATCTCTGCACAAGTAAGCACCACTGAGTTCAGTAGGATACATTTCCAAATGAGTCTGTACAGGGGCTGCAGCCCTGAACGGCGGCCTGCCCCCCCACCCTGCCAGGCCCTGTCAGCTTGACGGCTCGCTTTCTAGCTCCCAGCAGAAGCAATGTGTCTTATGCCTGGCTCGTTGACCCCTGGGGGGAGTGCATGTGGGGCAAAGTCACTGCATAAATACTTTTGTTGTCTGCTCAAATGTTGACTGGCTCACCTGGGGAAGGAGGTAGCAGGGCTTGTTCTCTTTTTATGCAGATCTGCCCCGCAGAAAAGGGGGAAGGACTTTCACTGCAGCCAGCCACGGAGCTGCCAGCCTGGATGGCTGACGATGCCAATAAACGATGCCAATAAACGATTGACAAGTGCCCCCGGACTGCTGATTTAAATTGCTGCTCTTGCAGGCTGGAATTATGTAAATACCTCTGACTTATGCCTTCATCTCTGCCGGCTGCAGCAGCTTCGGGGGATTGTGGTCATCTGCTTATCTGCAGAACTGGGCCAGCATCTCACCCTTCCATGCTGTGTGTGACCCGAAAGCCTGAAGGACGCTTGCCGACCTTGCAGTCTGGCCCTCCCGAGCTCCTCAGATGGCTGCACCCCTTTCCCTTGACCTCATCCCCTTTCCTCCAATCCCTGGTTGGGTTTGTAGCCTTTGTGCAGATTCCTCCCCCACCCCCTTGAAGAATTTCGGTGCCTCTCCTCAAACTTAATTCCTGGCAGGGAGAGCTGTCAGCTGAAGCAGGCAGCCATTTTGGGCCCTTTGGGTCCGGCCCTTTTGCCTTTGGGCCACCCGCCATCGGAATGGGG
The DNA here is from genome assembly GCF_004798865.1 of Varanus komodoensis. Lineage (NCBI taxonomy): Eukaryota > Metazoa > Chordata > Lepidosauria > Squamata > Varanidae > Varanus > Varanus komodoensis. The sequence goes on along the minus strand of NW_025335550.1, from coordinate 10,500,255 downwards.
CCCCTGAGAGCTTGTTTGAAAGGGAATTTGGCTTTCCGCGTGAAGGAGGCTTGGCACCCTGGTCTAGAAGGCCCATTTCGCTCCCTCCAGCTCGTGCTCTTGCTTCGCCTCCCCAAGTCTGCCGCAGAAGCTTCGTGCTGCAAGGAAGCACCCTGCCGGATCCGGTGCACCTGCTTGCTTTCTCTCTGCGCACTGCTACCTCCCTAGGCCTCCTTGTTAATAGACAAGAGATGTGGCTGTAACTCGGGGCTCCTTGCCTGCTCGGTCCGCGTTTGGCTCCGTGGCTTGGTAACGTCGTCCCTGCTTGGTGGGGGAAATCTCTGGGATTCCTTTTATTGCCTGCCTTGGGAGGGAAGAGGTGTTCGGCACGGGGACGTGCCGAGCCAGCGTGGAGATATACTCCAGACATCCTGGCTGCGGTGTCAGCTGAGAGAGGCAGCGGTGGCTGTGGGGAGAGCCTCCCCGCACTTCTGTTTTTCCAGTTCCAGAACATCTGCAGAGTAACAGGGCCTGGTTTCTATCCAGCGTTTTCATCTGCTTGTCAGCCTCTCCCTCGTGTCGCAAGTGTGGTGGTGGAGGGGTGTTTCCTCGTGGGTGTGCAGGATGGGAGTGATGTCTGTGCATGAGAGAGAGTGCGTGCAAATGCTTGCACAAGGCTCATCCCTTTCTCTGCCTCACGAAGTACGTTACACCGGACAGTCGAAACCCCACAGCTCCTGCCCCTTTAGCGTTTCCTCTTCTGTGGCAGAGGGGCGAGAAGTGGATCTGCGGAAGAGCTTTTCTGGATCTGAGAATGTGTCACTTCCAGGGGGCTCCGAGCCCCATATCTCCATTTCGGAAAGCGACGTGCTGGGAAAGGTCACACTGGTGTTCATACTCCCAGCATAGCGTGGATATGGACTAGAATGATGTACAGGCCCCTGATGATTCATAGTGGCTTTATGGGACTTCTTATTTTGCTTTGGCATTGGACTTGCATGTCACTCGAACACAGCTGAGAGGAAGGAGCTGTTTGGGGGGGTGTTTCTGTTCCTGTTTTCCTTTTTCTAAAGCTCTATGTCAGCCTTTCCCAAGCTGGTGTTCCTTGGACTGCAACTCCCATCATCCCCAGTTAGCATGGCTAGGCCATGCTGACAAGGTCATTTTAGGTCAGGATAATGCTTCGTGGGTTCTATGGCTAGGTTCATGGGAAGTTTTGTTTTCAGCTCATGCCCTCGGAAACAGCCTTCCCAAATTCTTTCCTGCCTGAAACTGAGTAGCAAGCGGCAGCTCAGTAGGATGCAAAGGGTTAATCCCCCCCCCTTGCCTGCCTCTCTCTGGCCGGCTGGGGCTTGCCATTCACAGCACATCTGGCTTCTCCATTGAGAACTTTGCCTCTTCTGGGGCTGCATGCAGCTCCTGGCACAGCCCTCCCTCGCCAGCCCTGCTCCAACCGCCCGCCCGCCTGCCTGCCCCCCTCCCTCCCTCAGCCCCGGCCTCGTTTTGCATTTATTACCAGCAAAGTGCTAATTCCCAGCCTGCCCAACGGCTGGCCAAGAAGAGGCTGTTTACAGGAGCCGGGTGGCTCTTGGCTCCCGCCCCATCGCCGCACTGTGAGATGTTTATTCTCCAGCGCTGCTTCTGGCCCCGGCTTTTAGCAGTGTGGAGCCAGGGCTTTTGGTTCCTGGGACTGGCTGGCGGCACGACCCGGGCCTTTGTCTGCTCCAGGGAAATTAAAGTGAAAAGCCAGAGAGTTTTCCTTGTCCAGAGGCCCCTTCCTCTGCCCCCCCCCCCAGTCTACCCCCCCCCCCCCCCCACACACAGTCTTTTCCTTCCAAGAACACTCACTCCTGCCAAAAGCGCATCTTTCATCGTCTTTTCCTCTTGCATTCCTTTCTGCCATGTTATGGAGGCCGTGCCTGCATATTGGTCTAGCGTTGTTGTCTCTAAATGGAAAGCATATAATCCCCTCAACTCTGCCCACCGTTTCTGATGCAGTCGCTGCGGCACCCCGTCCCTTCATCCCTCTGTTCCCATCGCTTCAAGTATATGTGCAGGCATGGCATGTATATGTTATATCCTACCCCTTGATCCCACCCCCGACCCACAAAAGCTCACCTGGCTTTGCTTCCTCCATCCTGTTCCCCATCATGGTTGATCGGACGCCTCCAACCTGTCCAGAAGCAAGACATGAAGGCCTAGTCTGGCTTCTCATATAGCCAACAGGCCTTGTAGCCATAGAGAGACCTTCCCTCTTCCTCTTCCTCTTCCTCCATGAATTTGTCTGATTATGTCTTAAAGCCATCACCATTTTCCTTGCTGTGAGTACCCCCGTTACCCCAACTCTGCAGCTTGTGTTCTCGGGATGCTCCTGGGGCATTCTGGGATGTCTGGCCCTTCGATGTCCGTAGCCAAGGTGGAGTTGGCAGGGGTGCCCCAATGCCGTGTTTGGGGCAGATCCATGGGTCTTCCTGAGATAAGAAACCCCAGGTGCTGTGGGGCAAGAGAGAATTGGTGGGGCCTGGAGGGCCAGATTGGAACGCTAAAGTTCAGCTCCTTTTGCTGGAGGTCATCGCAGTGAGAATGCAGTCAGGTGTGTGTGCATGTGCGCGCGCGTGTGTGTGTGAACAGGGGACACAGAGAGATACATCCTGCAAGGGTCAACAGAAGCCAAGGGAGGAAGAGGGAGCTGACTTGGGGTGGGGCAGGCAAGATCAGTAAGTCCAGAGATGACGACTTCCACTACGCAAGTTCAGAGGTTCCGCTTGGGTGGGAAAGAGGTTGTGGCAAGATCGTCCTGCAGCATGAAAGTCAGCCTGCACCTCACTTTTCCCCTCATGGCCTCCAGTAACCTCTTCCCCTCCTCTCCGTACTTCTCTTCCTTTCCCTGATGGGCACTCGTTTTCTGGTGTGTAGTCCCGGGACACTTGGTCTTTGAAGGATGTGCTGCACCGCTGTGGAAGCACTCGCACCCCCCACCCTGCCCCAGGCAAGGAGACGCCGTGTCATTCACATGCTTTGCTTTTCCCGTACATCTGGCCACAAACATAGAGGCAGCGTCTTCCTAGGTCAGTTTTTACCGCATGGGAATCCTGGATGCTATTTTGACTGGCGGAGGCCTTCTCTTGTGTGGTCTCCGCAGATCGTGGGGCAGCTAGTTTGCTATGAGCAGCATCCAAATGACTGCCGAGCATCTTTTCACATGGTTTATTCCTATGGGCAGGTGGTAGATCTGCATGCACCTTGAGACAGGCATTCATTCCCCTTGGCTGTGTGTTTTGCTGGTTCCAAGGCAGACTCGCCTTGCCTTGCCTTTAGCAGTTGGCAGACATGGCCCAAAAGCAGAGATGGTTGGGGGCACCTCTGTCATCTTGCCTTCCTCCTCTGATTCTGCAAGATCTGTGGTCGTGCCTGAACACAACCTCGCCGGGATCTCCTCTTTGGTCGGCCAGGTGAAATTTTCGCTTCAGGCAGGCAAGGAGGAGACCATGGCCCGTGGCAGGGCGGAGCGGCTGCTTTGCCCGCATCCACACGCTCAGGATCTCTGCTTTGGTATTGCTTCAGGTCAATGAGTGGCAATCTGGTGGCCGGGAGGATGCAGACGGGTACCAAACGGTGCCAAGGAGCCAAGCACGGTGCCTGCCGCACCCTGCGAGGCACGGTCTGGAACGACCTGCTTGCACAAGCGAGAAAGGCGATCCAGGTGGCAGCGGGGCAGCGAGTCTAACACAGGACTTTATGGAGGGCCAGCAGAGCTATGCAATGGCCTGGCCAAAGGCAGCCAACGACTGCTCTTATTTTACGGTTGAGGAGAAGTTGCAGCCGTGCTCCGAAGACAGCGCAGCTCTCGTTGAAGAAGTCGGGGGCCTCCGCCACCCCACTGCGGTGCGCCCGTGGGACGTGCCCGAGCGGCTCCTCACCCGCGACAGCGATCAGTGTGCGCAGCAGCCTCTGACGTCCCTCTGACGGGCTTGTGCCTGCTGCTTCCCCATGGGGCGACACCTGTCTTGCCCCACGCAGGGGGTCACAGGCGGCCAAAAGCCGTGTGGGGCCCCTCCCCCACGGACCATTTGGCCGGCTGGCTGGCACTTCAGGGCAATCCCCTTTCCCTTCATCCTCCTCCACGCCTCTCATCTCGAGGCTGTGTTTGGTGGGTGGCTATAAAAATAGCAATTGGTTTGAGTTAGGACTCCGGGCACGATGGTGGCGGCAGTGGGGAGGTCTACTTTTCCTGGAGGAATTCGGGCAGCCACATGCTGTTGGGAGCGTTTGGCTGGTAGAGGCAAGCGGAGGCTCCAGGCAGGCGAGCAGGCGTCCGCACAGATGGAAATTTGATCACCCGGGGCTCAACAGATTGTTTGACTTATTTTAAAATCAAGCAGATGGCTGCAACAGGAGTTTGTTTAAGTTCAGCTCTGAGCTGGGCCAGTGGCCAGTGTTCCCGGGGCAGGCATGCCAAAAAAATGTTCAATGGCTTGGGTCATCAACAAACCACCTTTTCCCCTCCCCCACTGAACCGAGGATACACACTCGCTTGCTCGCTCACGCACGCGTTCCCCCCCTCCCACTTCTTCTCGCTCCCTCCCTGCCCCCTCCACTGCACACTTTCTCTCTTGTGCACACACACTCTCTCTCCTCCCTTTCTTCCTCTCCTCGTTTCCTGATATTTATAATGCGTTTGAAGCTCATTCTTCCCTTTTCCCTATTTTCTTTTCTGGTCAAAAAGGGGGAAAAAGTGAATCCACCCGGCTTGGCTTCTCCCTCCTTTCTGGGCACAACTTGCTCACGGCTTCTGTGAGCCCAGCTTCTCTGTACCAGAGGCGTTGACAACAGCTGCTGCTGCTGGCATATTTATTTGCCTTCTGAACCTGGCCAGTGCCATATCAGAGGGGAGACTGAGGCCCAGCATGGAGTAAGTACAGACAAGGACACTGTTTTGGGGGGAGAGTTGCTGCTTTTGAGGTCGCTGGCACTTCTCCGGTCAAGACGAGGAAGCAGCCGTACTCCTCCTGCTGCCCCCAGCTTCCTCCTCCTCCTCCTCCTGTCTTCACTTTCTCCCCAGATTCTTCCAGGCTCCGATCTGGGGAGATTTTGCAGGAGCGTGCCAGGGCTGCAATGTCATTAGCAGTGTTTTCAGCCGCCAACTGCAGCTGGTGGCGCTGCAGAGGTGGCTCCCTGGAGAGATGCCCTTCCTACTGCAGATGAAAGCTGGCCGGGAGAGACAAAGGGCCTTGTCACGCAGGCTTCTCAGGGGTCACTGGTTCAGGCGCCTCCCTCACAGCCGGCAGCGGCAGCGTGTTTTTCCTTCTCCGCAGGCTGGAATCGGTGCCTGGGGTCTGAAAACACCAGGAGGAGAGAGCCGTCTCTGCGTCTGTGCGTGTTTGTCCTCCCGCTCAGGGCAGTGCAGAGCCTCTCGGTGCCAGGTGTCTCCATGCAGCGCTCTCGCTCCTGCATCCCCCCACCCCATCAGAAAGGAAAAATTGGTTCTGGCTTAGGGGATGGCGGCTCTCTCACCTCCCCACTTATCCTTATCCCCCACTGATTTGTTTGCAGTGGCCGCCCCAAGATTAGATGGCTTGGAAGCAGGGCGCTGGACCTCTTTGAGCACAAGGCAGGTTCAGAGGATCCCTCGGAAGCCGCATGCTGGGGTAGGTGGGACCAGCACCCCCGAAAAGAGCTGCCGTGTTGGTGCAAAGGTCTGACTGCCTTTCCCTAGGCCTTAGGAGAGGCAAGTTGATCTTTTGGAATGGGGGAGAACCATAGAGAAGGTGGGGAAACCCCAAAGGAGCAAAGGGGGTGAAGGGTGAATGATTGCCTGGGGAACCCAGGAAGGCCAGCTCGTGGTCTGGAGTGCACCATCTCTGGTATAGGTCGGCAAACAATACTGCTCCGATTTCACGGATTCTGCAGGGTTTTATTATGATTCCTTTCACTTATGTTCAGGGTATGCTTGCTGTTTCTTATGTGGTCAAAAGAGCAAAAGCCCCTCCTTCCTCTCCCCCCATACAAAAGGACAGGGCTAGTAGGCTTGGGGCGACCCCAGTCTTTATAGAAATGCAAGCAGTATTTCCAAAAACAAACTTGGTGGCAGGGGGAGCCCCAAGAAGAGCTCAGTGAAGACTGGGTACATTTAGTGCTCACGGAAAGCGGACTATTTGGGGCTGTGGAACAAAGAAAGGGAAATTGGATGGATGGGGGGAATGGAATGGAGTGTTGCGGAGAAGGACGTGGCTGGCTGAGGGGAACCATGAGCACTGCGCATGGCAAGAATGTGTCCTAGGCCCTATTTGTTCTGATCTGTTTGCTGCTGAGGGCTTTCCCTCCTTTTACACTGCTTCGGATGGTGCTTCCTGCCTTGATACTTTTTCCATGAAGGGCAGCATGTACATGCTTTAAACAAACTGCAAGGGTCGGCTCTGAGTTGGCTTTAGCCATCTCCACTCAGACCTTGGAGCAATAATCAAATGGCAGTTGTCTGCACACTTACTTCATAGTATAACTATTGAAAGTGGGACTGAATTCTGCAGAAACATGCATTTGACCATGGTGCATGGGCAGGTTGGAGTTTTTTGCTTTTTGCATAAGTGTAGAAACTGGCATTGGCTGCAACGGTCCAAGAATTCCAAGTCTCCTTAGAAGGACAAATAAGCAAAGACTTTTTTGCTGTTATGGTTCAAGGCACGTGGGTCTTTCCATCACAGCATTGGGCATCAGTATCTTACACTGGTCTTTGTTCCTCCCTTTGAGCAGCAGCAGCAGAATTAGCCATGCAAAGCAAGCAAGCATTCACTAATTAGCCTGCATTGTATCATTTTGCTAGATTGCAGAATTCGTTTTTCTTTTGTTCCAGAACTTGGTGAAGGTGTTTTGTTTTTAAGTGCAGAGCCTATTCAGCCCTTAACTGCCTGTAACTAGCTAGCGACCAGTTCTGCGTAAATTCACCTTCTCTTCTTTTATTCGGGCTTCAATTACCCACAAAGCCTGCTCTGAAGCCTTCTGACATGCCCACCCACCTCTTCATCCAACGAGTGGCCTTTGGCTTACCTCCCTCTGATAACCCAGCATGGCTTTCTCGCAGGTTCCCAGTTGGTAGGACTCTTGAAGTGGCAGACAAGGTCTGCTGTTTCTGGCGGCGTGTCGACCGGTGGAACGTGCTGGGATGAGCCCAAGTGGAAAGCCTGTGGCAAGGGAGGAGATGGCCCAGGGCAGCGGGGAAGGCCAGCACCACCGTGGGGCTTTAGGAGAAGCGGGCCAAGTTCCTGCGGTTGCTTATTTGGCTCCTGTGGGCAGCCATGGGGAGGGAGTTTGGGGGCTGCCTCCACCCGTGAACCCACTCAGACCCGCACTCTGCCTCCTCCGCACCGGGATTTGTGATGGGAAGGCCGACTTTGCTTCCAGGAAGAACTGTCGCAGGTTTTGCAAAATGCGAGGCGGTTGTGGCAGTTAGCTGGTCTGATGGTAGCAGCAAGAGAATATAGAGGGGGCCACAAAATGGCCTTGGGGGGCTACCTATGGCTCATGGACTAGATATTGCCCAGTCTCCATGCTGAAGAAACGCAGGATGACCTCCTGCAGGGGGTCTGTCTGTCGTGGGATGGCTCTTTCACATTGCACGGGAACGCCTTGCATTCTCCCGTGTCTTTCTCTGCAATCGCAAGGGCTACTAATCTGTTGTCAATATGAGATGTACGCTGATTTGATGATTAAGGGCAACTTTATGATGAGGAGCCTTGAAAAGTGCCCTTTTAAATTCGCAGAGAACTGCGCCTTGGTGGCAACACTTATGTGATATTAATTTATTTGTTCCCCTTCTCCTCTTCTTTCCCTTGCTCTTCTGATTCCCCCCTTTCTATCCGTTCCCTCTGAGGCTGAATCTTGGGACAGGGTGTGCAGTCCAAAGTCGGTCCTGCCTTGAGCAGATGCCCAGGGCTAGAGGTTTGGGTCAAGCAGCTTGAGCTGAGGAAGCCGAACAGCTGTGCTTCCCCCAAGCCAGATCGTTCTTGCTGAAGGGGGCCTTGGCGCTAGCCACTAGGCCAGCCACGCTCCCTCCCTGCTTCCGCGGACAGAGGGCCACGCTCTCGTTTGGGCCAGTGACTTATTGCCAGACCCCGCAGATGGCTGGAGAGATGGAGCTATGGGAGGCACCTTGTCTGCGCCTAATCTGGACATAAGAAGCCAATTACAGGCTGGGATACCCTTTCATAGGCAGCAGATGGGGGAGGCTGTGCTGGCGAGCTGCAGTAGCGATGGAGGCCTGCCTCGGAACAGGGCTGCCTCCTTTTCCTAACGTGTTTGCAAATCCTCGCCAGCTGGGAGGATTAGAGCTCAGCATCTGGCTTGCTTTATAATATTTAAAACAAAGGGAGTTGCAGGCGCCGCGATGGGGGCGGCCGGGGGGGCGGGGGGGGGCTGTGTGTGGAGGTGAAGCTGCTGGGAAAAAATGCAGTGATAACAGCAGACATCCCCACCCCCCCTGCGTTCCTGAGGAACTTTAACCGGCCCATAAAGCAGACTTGGGCTGAGCAGCACCCCGGGGCATTCGGACCCCAGCCCAGATCCTTTCTTGCAGGCTGGGGCTCAGCCACAAGGAAGCGGCGATAGCATCAGCTCTTGCTGACTTGGCTACTGGGCAAGCAGCTGGGGCTTGCCTGGGCTCAGCGCTGGCATCTGTTACTAAAGAAGCCTCTTCCTCTGGCCATGTGCAGAGTGCTCATCTCACGCACTGCACTGCGCTGCTCCAACACTTAAATAAGAAGGCCTGTTCGTGTGCTCGCAGCAAGCCCCACGGGGGAGGCAGGCGTGCCAGTAGCCATTCGAAACACTCAGGTTGTGGCGGACACACGTCGTGGCTGGAGAGGACATCTAGAAGCAGCAGAGGGTGGGTTGTTGGCATGGGTAACAAATCGCCCATGCCTCTAAAGCAGGCCATGGGTTGTTGGGTGGGTTGTTCACCGTGCCGAAAACCCATCCTGGTGAGGTTCGGATGCCAGAACAGACCACCGTGGCGTGTATGGTCACAACCCCCGTGGCTCAAGCAGGCTAGTCGGCTGTAGCAGGTGGGGACCAGGGCACTGGCATTCCGCATTCTGGGAGAGGAAGGCAGCCCTGCAGCTGGCCCTGAAAACAGAGCATGGCTTTCTGGGTCCTGAGGTCCTGATGCAGAAATACTGTAGAATGGACGCATGGGTGGGCCGAGGCTGATGAAATTTCAGGGGCTGATATCCATGCACTCGCGTGTGTGCGAGAGCGAGAGCACACCCATGTTCATGGGCCAGCTGCCTTGCGCACCAGCTTTTGGTGTACAGGGAGAATATAAATCAAACTTAAGAATCAGATAAATAATCGTTTACAGTAAACGTCTAAGTTCCCACTCTTTATGAAAACCATGTGCAGAATAAGTTACGTAAGATAACTTGGGTTTGTGTTCATCTTGCTTAGGTGATGCAGAGTAAAATTTGGGGAAAGTGAGGCAAGCATAGACTTAAGTGGTATTTCAGGACCTGGGGAACACTTTATTCCAGAGCTGCTATTTGAGTCTCAGTTTTAGATAGAAAGAAAGGTATATGGCAGTTCTGTCTCTCCCACCTAGAGGTTCTTCCTGGCTGTTAATGAACTGTTTGTATTTCTTGATGGTGATGAAAAAGGCACTCTGCAGATGCCTAGAGGCAACTCTCTTACGACTTTACATTTTCCAGCTTTGATGATAGAAACACGTTCAAGGGTACAAGCAGGTTCAGGAATGAAGCTCCTTCATTCTTTCTTGTTATTGTTGGGCATAATGAAAAATATCTTAAGGGACTACTGATAGGAATGGAGAGGGAAAGCTTGCTTGCTTGCTTGCTTTCTAAGCCACAAGTCCTGCTCCAGATTGAGCAGGGCTCCTGGAATTCAACCCAGGTTCCCCACTCAACGGCACGGCTGCCCCGCTCTCCTCCAGTGTCCATCAGCCCTCTCTCGGGCACGGGGAGCATGAGGGTTCCCTCTCTAGCCGCCTCCTCGGGCTTCTCCATCCTCTCCCCTCTCGTGGCTGGAAACCGCCGGGCTGGGACACCGACCAGGTTCCTCGCTGCGGTTCAAGGGAAGCGTCTTATTTAGAGGCCGCTGAGAAGAAAACTGGCGGTGTGGCAGTGAAGCTGGAGACGGCTGGGGTTTTGTCAGGATGCTTATTTTTCACCACGTTTTTGCCGCTCTTGATGCTTCAAGAATTCAGGAAGCCGAAGTGCAGCGAGTGCCAAGCCAGAGCTGTACGGCTGCCAAGACCCAGCTTGTTTGCTCGTCTCGCTGGAGCCAGTAACTGACCTTATTAGCTTAGAGGGCAACTGACTTATTAATGCACATCTGGTGGAGGGGAGCCTGCATAAGCCTTATATTGTCTTCCTGCTTGCTTCTAACTTTGCGTTACCTTGCAGGAATGCTGGGGGGGGGGGACCAGGAGGGGAAAAGAGGCTCGGGGTGTGGGGCGGGGGAGTTGTGTGTCTGCTGGTGGTTTTGCTAAGATTTCCTCCGCGGGACAGACACATCTGCCTTGCAGCAGTGCGGTCCCTCTTCGTGTGTTTTTGCAGCCTTGCAGCCTCAAAGTGGCCAACTGTTGTTTTGTTTTTTTTCGGGCAGGCTCCTGTGAGTCGTAGCGGCTGAGTGTGCATGTGTGCGAGAAGCAACCGCCCCCCCCCCCATTAAAGCAGTTGGCAGCGCTATAGCTTCAGACTGGGGAAATCTTTCCCATTTCACTCCCAAGCCCTCCAGAAGCCGCTGCTGAAAGCGCAGGAGCCCTGCTGGGGACTGGGGAAGATGGTGACCCGCCGGCTGTCCCCAGAGTCTTTACAAACACGATGGGAGTTCTGGACCAGTACCTTCATGTCTCTTAACGACAGGGAGAGGCAGTTCGCGCCAAAATAGGTACCAGGGAGTGTCTCTGACTGCAGAGAATGCTTTAAGCAAAAGCATGGACACCCTGCTTGTGGATCAGTTTTGTTCTTTCATTCCCTGTCCTCCTGCCAAGTAGCTCCAGCTTGGAAGACCATCCCTGACCGTGAGGCATCCTGGCCGAAGCTGCCGGGAGCCCTGCTTTTATATCCAGTGGGAACTGTGCTGGGGAAGGCACTGGGTAATGCAGCCTGGAAAGGATTAGTGCAAGGCAGGCAAACTGAATCTCGGGCCAACTCTCGGGGTTTCTTGGATGGCTGTGCCTCCTTCCCTCCAGCCACCCATAGCTGGGGGTTTCCCAGCTTCTGTGCAGCTTTCTGCCTTTCGGAAAGGCTGGAATGCCCCTCCTAAGGCTTGAGCTCCACCAGGGAGAGTTTGAAGCTCCTGCACGCTGGTGTTCCTGGTATTTTGGCCCCTACCCATTAGCCTAGAATCCCGCACCAGTGGATGGCCTCTCTGAACCTGAGTTTGGCTCCTCGGCTGACAGAGGTTCGGCACCTTGTGGTGAGGATCTGGCAACCCTTGTCTGTCCCTTTAAACAAGGGCCTTGAGGCAGAGCAAAACAGAGCAGCTTGCTGAAGGTTACTTACTCGGTTCATGGTACAGAAGATATTCAAACCAGTAAGTTCCTAGTTTACAGTGTAATTCTAAGCCACTGCCAGACAGTGACTTGAGTTTAGGATATATCACCTTATTTGAGTCAGTGAGAAACCTAGTGGTTCCTTACAACTCTGCGGACATGTGGCAGCACCAGTCTTTAACATTAACCTTAAAGTCTTCACTTTGCTACCTCCATATGACTCATTCAGTTAGTCCAAGGTAGGTAAAGCCATGTCTTTATTAATGCAGTCCTAAGAGCAAGCAGGCTTTCGAGCTTCACAGAACTCTTCAGCAGGCAGCATAATGCTGCTGAACGGAGCGCCTTCATCTCCAAGGGTCCCCTTTGGTTGGTGGCGCTTGTGTCTCCACATGCGGAGTTGCAGGGAGGAGCGAATGAGCACGGAAAGTCAGCTTCCCAGAGGGAAAGCACTTCCCCCTCCTTGGCTTGTTTCAGAACTCGCCACCACCTTTCTCTGGCTTTCCAACCACTGTTTCTGCAGGGCAAAACATTCGCAGGGGAAACGTGCTTGCTGTCTTGCTGGGTCATGCACCAAAAGACTTGGCTGACTTTTCTGCTTTCTTTGGCTGCATCCCTTTCTTGTTTGGGTCCGTTGGTTATTTTCTTGCCCTCAGAGATGCATCCTCTAATTAATGGGATCTCACTGGTCCGGGAGTGTGATGGAGGCTGCGTTGTGTGCTGAAGAGCTTATGGGTATCACCACGTGGCCCCTTCTCCAGGCGCTGTATCGCCTTCAGGGAAAGGGCCACATTCCGTCTTGGAGACGCTGGGGGGCGGGGTATTTCCCCATGTTGTGTGGGGCTGAAGGCAAAAGGGCCCAATACTCAAAATACCAGCCACCTTTAGCTTGAAAGTCCATCTGCCAGTAATGAAGGCATAGAAGAGCCTATAGGTTGAGCATAAAAACCACAGAAAAGCCAGAAAGCCACTGAATTTGTGGGGGGGGGTGTGGTTATCAGGGAAAGTCTGGAAGGCCAGATTGGGACCTCAGATCAACTGAATTTGACCCCTGAGCTGTATGAATTAATTAAAAAAAAAAAAGGAACTAGGGCGCAATCTTCTTACTACTATTAACCGATTCATCCCAGTTGCCATTCATATCAAGTTGCAGGTAGACCTGGCTTCCCAGGCTGCAGGACGTGGTGTCTTCCTATAGCATAGCAATAAGCAGCAAAGACTGCACTGGGCAGACATGACGTGGCTGGATCCGAGCACGATTCTGCCCTGTCCTCTGGGCAGCTCACCTTGGTGGACAGCAGCACTGTTCAGGCGGGAAACCCCAGCATGGCAAACTCTGTCAGGGCAGCAGTGAGGATGGGGTCCGGGAGCGGGTGGAAGATGAACATAAGGACTGTGTCTCGTGTCAGCTCCACATCCCCCTCCCTCCAAAGTGGGAAGGGCAGCCATGTGAGCTGTGGGATGGGGGCAAGGGGCGAGCAAGAAGGAAGATGGAATATCTTCGCGTGTTTTCCTTTCCCTTCCTCATCCTGGGCACTTTGCCTGCCCCTTGTTGTGGCTGAGCATAGCCAAGAGCCCTGGGAAGTGCAGGAATGCTAGCGATCTTTCTCCCAGGAGTCGGCTGCTCCCTGTCAGCGAGAGCCAGGGACCAGCTGGCTCCGATTTCAGTGGAATTCCATTCTTCTCCACTCCCTGCTCTCTCCGTCTCTCTCATACCTCCCTCTGCCTGGTGTGTCCAGAATAATGGTTTAAAGTTGCTGAGATGATTTATCTGAAAGATTCCTGGAGTCGCAGGTCAAGGAAAAAGGCCTCCTCCTATCTGGATGGGGAATGTCTTCTGGCTTCTTTTCCACGGCACGATCTGCATGTGGATGCCACTTTGGGCCCAGTGTTTATTCTCCTCTATAAACCTTTGAGCTTTGTGGAAACTTCTCATGTCAGAGTTTGATGCGTTCCTGGCGCTTAAGTGAGGGGTGAGATTGGAAAGCATGACACGACTTGGGTCACAGAACTGGCTTCTGGTGCTGCAGCATTTCCCTTTTCTGAAACAGCGGCGGATCTCCATTGTACGTTGCTTTCCCTTTTATTCCGCACTGCAGGCCTGTGTCAGGTCTGGGTGCTCCTTGTGCGCTCCATCGCTGCTCCTCGCTGCCCTTGGCTGCAGCTCTCCTGTTTGTTTGGCTGCACCTTTTGATCTGCTGCCTTGAAGCAGCTGCATCCTGCCCAGGTCTACATCTGGACTTGGGCGCTTGCTGCCCTTCTTCCCCCAGCAAGAGCGCCCAGGAAAGGGTGTGCTCAAGTGTATGGGGTGTGTCCCGTCTCATTCAGAAGTCTTCCTTAGGTGTGTTGCAACTTCTAAAGTGCAGGGGAGGGGAGTAGACCCCTCCGGACTCCTCCTGCCTCCAGGAAGGAGCACCCAAAGCACTGCTTTTAGCAATTTGTTTATTTATGCACTATTTATTGCCAATATTTACCACTCCCTTGTTTAAAATAAATTCCAAAGTGGTTTACAAAAGAATAAAAACAGACCAAGCAAGGCTAAACATCCAGGCCCACAGTAGTATCTTGAGGCTGGAACATGCTGAGGACAACCAAAGCAAGTGTATTTGCAGAAATGCTGAGGCCTGGTGCATTTCCGAACGGCGTGCGTGCCACGGCGTTGGGGCACAGGTTGGGGAAGGCTGGGTTGAGCCCTCGAAAGAGGCTGGCCCCTATTGACGCTTTGCTCTTTTTCGATCTTGGTCCTATCCTGCCCATCGGGGTGCAGTGCATCTGGCAGGCTGATAAGGCATCTGAAAAGCACCCATGATATAAATTCACTGTGTACTCCTGAAAGTGCCGGTATCTCTTCAGCACTGTTACGGAGGGTTACCGCTGCCCTCAAGCTGGGAGGGCCCTTCATAGGCAGCTAGTCTCACCTCTCCTGCACACAAAGGACTAGCACCGCAGCCTCCGACTGTTGCCAAGCTCTTTCCACAGCAGCCGGGTGCTTGGGCTGTGCCGCTTCAGGGAGGGGCCTCGCCTCGCCGCGTGCAGCTTGGTCCCAGGAGCGCTTCCTGGGAGCAGGGAGCAGCCCCGGAATGTGTGGAATTGTGGCAAAGAGGAGAGTGTCCTCTGAGCAAACTTCCGAGGGCCTTTCTCTTCCTAGCAGCTTTCTCCAGGCTGGTGCCCTGCAGATGTGTTGGACTGCAGCCTGACCTTTGGCCAGGTTGGCCGAGGCCGATGGGAGCAGGTGCCCAAAACATCTGGATGGCATCGGCTTGGGGAAGAGCATGTGCAGGAGGGCCTCAGGCTCAGTCCATGGCATCTCCAGTCAAAATATTATTCGGCGCCTAAGGAGCTGACTTATGCTGAGCTGGGTGTGAGTCCGCCTAGACCAGCGTTGTCCACACGGGCTGGCAGCATTCCAGCTCGGCTGGAGATGCTGCTGCGGACAGAGCCGGGGCCGTCCTGCTGGCAAGGCACAGCTTGCCCTGTGCCACCCGTGGGAAAGCTGCCGTCGGCCAAAATAGCCCGCCCTTCCCCCACACCCCCTCTCACCGCTAGCCAACTGGCTCAGCATGATGTGAGCTGTAGTCAAGCACACCCAGGTGGTGCCAGGTTGGGGAAGGCTGCGACGACCAGCATTTAGCCAGGCGGGCAAACAGCCTGATCTTATTTTCGGGAGAATCATTTGTTAGTACGGCTGGAGGGCCTGGAAGTCCCGCTGGGGGCATGGCCAGGAGACAGCCCTGGCCCTTGGAGTCCCCTTCCCAGAGCTCTGCGATGGAGCTCATGTGTGCTTTATAAGCCAGCCCTTTTTGTTCTCTGCACAATCGCAGTTCTGGTCATTGCACAGATAGAGGCATTGCAGTGGATTAAGCGCATCGACCCGGGTAAGGAGAAGGGAGCCTGGGATCTCTTAGCAGATCTCTGGGTGTCCTGCAGCAGATCGGGTAGAGTTTCTGATTCTCAGTTGTCTAACGAGCAGCGACTGAAAACCTCCCCCCATAAAATGGTCTCTTAAAATTAGTGGAGCGGATTTTGCGCGTGCAAGTTTCTCATACTGATCTCAAGTTTCCGGGCTTCTCCTGGCCCAGGCCTGCTTCTCCTTAATTCTTCACCACTTGGCCAGCCACCTGAGCTCTTCCTGCCTTCCATGGGTGAGTCATGAGGTTCTAGCAAAATGCAAAGCAGATCCCACAAGAGTGGCATCTGCCCACCCTTGGTGCGGGCGAGATGGGCAAATATTCTAGCCTGGTGCAAGGAAACAAGTTCTTCTGGTTTGAGAACAGCTACAGCTCAGTGGTCAAGCTCATGCTTCATATGCAAAAGGTCCCAGATTTAATCCTCCCTGCAGGGCTTGGCTGGAAGGACAGCTGTCAGAAATCTTAGAGCAGTGAGAAAACTTTTCCATCCTGAGAAAGCTTTTGGGGGTCACAGGCAGGAATGAAAGCAAAAGTGGTGAGGCTGAGAGATACGGTCCCTCCTCCCCTTCCCCACAGGGTGTGGGGAACTCCTGTGCGTCGCTGCAGCCCACCGGTGCCACCCAGAGCGTCTGGTGTTTCAGAAACCCCGGGCTCTGTCCCTGAATGAGCACTCAGCCCATGGGCTCTTCATCAGTGGGAACAGCCAGCTCTTTTCGACACGCGTGTTCAGAGTTGTGGGGTGGGGTCTAAATATTTACCTGATTAGCTTGCCAGATCGCTAAAGTAAGAAAGCGATGTTGGCGGTCTGTCTCTGCTGAGGAACAGCGCCGTGTGTGAGGCTGCCTAACGCCGGCGAGCCAGAAGGCCAAAGATCGCCGAGTGCCCTCGATGCAAGGAACCCTGGCCATGCTGTGGTGCCCAAGGGTCTGTTTGGAGAGGCCACCTGGAACGAGCCAAGGGCCTGCGGCTGGTTGGTAGTGCACACACTTTGCAGCAGAAGGCCCTCCGTTCAATTCCGAGCATCGCCCAGCATGGCTGGAAAGACTCTGCAGGCCGCTCCTGCCCATCCGTGTCAACGGTCCTGGGTGAGTTGACTTAGTATCAGGCATGAGTTCGCTTCCCTTTGCGGATTCCTATGTGCAGTTCCACGTCCGTGATGGTGGCCTTCCCTTGTGCTTCTCCCCTCTCCAGCTGTTCCCCCAAATAAGCTTTATTTTTGTTCCTTCCTATAAACAGCGGGTTGCATCATTTTAACAGGGGACTTGCCACGAAAGCCTTCCTTGCATGCGGGGCTGCACAGTTGCTAAGCTGCCTCTTGTGTTTTTGGGTCATTCCACAAGGTTTTGTTGTGCTCGCTCTGTTTTCTGCCTCTTTCGGTGTCGTGCATCCATCAAATGCCTCCGTTTTGTTTTTCCCAAGAACCGGGATGCAGGGTGCGGTCTTTTGCCGAAGCGTTTGGAGCTCCCCGAGGTCGGGTGTGTCAGGAGGTTCCGCTTCAGCCCTGGCAGCACTACTTTTTTGTGGGCGGGGGGAACGCTCATAAATAAAGGGATCTGTCAGGAGGGAAAGCCATCCTTTATCACACCCAAACCCACACTCTTCTGCACGCCTTCATACGAGCCAGACTGCCTGAAGGTTGAGGTCTCCCCAGTGCTGGCAGGATTTGCAAGTAGCTGGGCAGGGTGTCCAAGAACCACATTAAACCAGTACAGTTAAAACGAAAAACAAGCATCTTTTTAGCTTTTTTGCTGCTGCTGCTGCTATTAAAATACAGTGTTGTTTATTAGATTTCTATTCCGCTCTTTTCTCTAGTGCTAGTCACAGCTGTGCCATGTGCAGGCTCCGAGTACATAAGATGGGTAAGCACTTGGAACAAACAAAAACAAACAACCAAGCTAAAAGTAGCCACGACAGAGCTGGCTTCTCTCACTCTTTGCCATGGAAGGCTTTGCTTCAAGGGGCGCCATGTACCTTGACCAGGGGCTGCTTCTGGAGTTGCCACAGCAGGGACTTGGGGAGTGGAGAGCGGGAGGCCCATGCAGAAGGACTGTCAGGCTGGCTGTGACCCAGGGACTGGCAGTTTTCTACTGCTGTCGTAGGGAGATGCTACCAGTCAGTGTATGCAATACTGACTTAGATGGACCAGCAATCCAACTCAGTAAAAGGTACCTTCTTATCCCTGCTTGCTATGGACATATGATGGTAAAGTCTTCTTTTCCATGAAGTTTTGCACCCTGTTAGGGTAAGATCCTGCTTTCATGTGCATTCTGAGAACCGGGAGTGAACCTTGGTCTGAGAGCTGCTGTCCTTTGTAACCTTGAATCCAGGACCCTCGCTGTGGTACCCATGAAGGCAAGGAGAGGACAGTGTCTTCCTAGGGGCAGGGGGCTTTCGCTTTGGTGTTGTCTCTCCCGAGGGCTTTTCAAGCAAACCGACAAAATGCTGTTTTATGCCTGCATTCTGCCTCTTTGAGCGGAAAGGCGGCATTGTCCTCCAGCAGAGCAGTGTGGTCTGGCGTCACACCCCAACTGTTCTCCCTCAACACGCCTCTCCCCAGTTTGTCCAGGTGGAAGGAGCTGGGATTAGGGACAAGGGCCATTGGTGCCTGCACCAGTAATTGTGCGGGGGGGGGGGGGTGTTGCTTGCCTGGTCACCTCTCATGTCAACAGAGAGAGCGAACAAATGCACTGAGCCAGACTCCGTGCCCCTCACCCCGGCCGCCACGTCACCATCCCTCTGCCAGCGACTGGTGCCTGCAGAGAAGGTGACCGACCCTCACCTGGGCTGTACCCCTTTGGATTGTACGTGGGGTCCCATAAAAGAGGATATTCTTCAATACACCCCCCCCAACAAGCTAAAATAGGCTCTGGACCAACAGAACGAGCATGTCAGGGAGCGAGCTAGATGGAAAACCCTTTCTGTGTACAGGGATTTTTGTTTTGCTTTGGAGGTGGGGCGGGCATTCACAGCTGGGGCCTCGAAGTGACACAGACCAGAGTAGTGCTGCATCTGCCGTTTGAGAGAGTTAGTCCTGTGGGGTCAGTGCTGAGGCCACGATAGGGAGCAGTGGGCGAGCTCTGGGAATTCAGGAACAGAAGCGGGTGGACTTTTCTCTTGGGTGTGGAGAAGAGAGGACAATGCCTCTGGGGAGAATTTGCTTCCAGAGTTTCAAGCTTCATTTTGTGCAAGTTGACATCTTAATATAAAATTTGCCTGCCAGGGGAAAACTCCTGAAACTCGGGAGAATTCTGGCAGCTTCGGATGAGTCTTGCCCTTGAACAATGCCGGAGTAATCCGATTTGGCTGCCTCTCTGGCAGGACGCAGACTGAGCTGTGCCCAAAAGGCGGGTGCTCCAATTCCCGCTGCTGCTGTTGTCCAAACCTCCGCAGGTTTTATGACTCGGAGGCAAAATGTCACACCTGGTTTTTGAGCAGCGCTCAACGAGCTGAGCCTTGTGTGAGTCTGTTGCAGCAGAAACGGAAAGGCAAGCAGGTTTATCGCAGGCCGAGCTTCTGTGGGCTGGAGGCCACATCGTGAGATGCGTGAAAGGTCACCCTAGGCTGGCAGCTCCTGCCCGAGTGGGTCGTGTGGAGCACAGTCATGCTGAAACTTTCAGCCCGAGTGCCTCCCGAGCCACAGAGAAGCTTCTGGGGGCAGCGTTCTGTTTGTGGGCAAGGCCAAAGGCCGAAATGACCAAGCTGGACTACCAAGAGTAGCTGAATGTCCGAGCCTATTTATTTATTTATTTATTTATTTAAAACATTTCTATGCCGCCCCCATCGCAACAAAGCCTCGGGGCGGCTCACAAAGAATACATAAATACATACATAATGATAATATAACAAAAAAAATCTTTTAAAAACCCCTGGTGCATTCTCGGCTAAAAATTTTAAAATCCTAATTAATTCAATAATTTAACAATTAAAATAAGTTTTAAATAAAACGGTCTTAGCCTGGTGCCGAAAAACAAATAACGACGGCGCCAGGCGGACCTCTCTGGGGAGCGCATTCCATCGATGGGGCGCCACCGCAGAGAAGGCCCTCCTCCTACAGCTCCTACTGATCAAAAGTACACTTTGGAGAGGTGTTTCAGCCCTTTGGAATGGAGGAGCGAAATGTGGAGCACCAAGGAAGCCACCAGTCAAGAGGACGAGGGGCGGGCGAGGGACGGGGCCCTGGCCCCTGCTGTAGGGGGAGCAGTTAGAAGCGGTGAGGCCAAGGGGTCATGGAACGCGGGAGAGACCACCTGTGGTATTTCTCTCTGTGCTGCGCATTTAGGTAAGGCGAGCACAGCACCGTTCATGGCGGGAGCGACTGAAGGCAATGCCGCCTTTCTTTGGGGGCCTAGGAAGCTGCCCTCTGGCAGACCAGGTGCTGTGCCTGTGCCACTCGGGCAGGCAGCAGGCAGCGAGGTCTCCTGCCAGGCACCTGCCCAGGGCTCATGCCTGCCGGCGGTGCTGGGCATGGGCCAGGCAGCCTCCTGCGTCCAAAGCAGGTGCTCTGCCAAGGAGGCCGAGGCTCCTGTGGGCGGTGAGCACGTACCCACTGCCGTCTCACTGGTGCGTACCGTGAAAGGCAGAGCTTTGCACACGGATGCTGCACACTGAGCCTGTCATGTGAAGGGAGGTATGAGAATCCTGTCGGAGGGCTGCTAAAGCCTGGCAGATTTTTTCCTAGTTCTCCTCTGCCCGATTTCCTTCTAGTTCCCCCAGCTGGCATCAACTTGATCTCTCAAGAGTAGTTCCGGTATGTTGTGTGTGTGTGTGTGTGTGTGTGTGTGTGTGTGTGTGTGTGTGTGTGTGTGTTGGAAGGGATGTTTAACAGTGGCAATTCGTACAATCTGGATTTGTGGGTGCATTTTTAAATTTGTGCAGGGAAGCTTGTATTTTAAAAATGTTTTTCCTCCTGATGGTTGGGAGAAGCTGCGACGTAAACAGAGGGGAAATTTGCACATCTGTGGAAACTGCTTCAAGGAGGGGCTAGAAAAAGAGGTGGAGCCAATAGCTCACCTTTCTGGGCTTCGTGGAGACCTGGAGGTGCTCAGTGCACATGTTCAATGCTCATAAGACAGTGCCAGAGGTCAGTTCAACAAGGAGGTTGATTAAATTGAGAAGTGGGAAACACTGCTCCCGCCCCCAGTGCATTTACTTAATTCACATTTTTTTCCCTTTTGTCTTGCTTTTGAATTGTGCAAATGACGTCCTCATTTGTCTTAGCTTTATTTTTTCCCTGCTCCTCTGCAGCTGTGCACCGTTCTCTTGTATGTCACCCTCTGCACTTGGGCGCTCCTATTCACAGCTGAAACATGCAAGGAAATTGACAAGTCACGGCTGCATATGCTGGACAGCTGAATCTGCACTGGGGATTTCCAGTGTCACAGCCTCCCAGCTGTGTGTCATGGCTGCTTGCCCCCAGTTTTAAATAAATTCCCCCCACCCGGTTGATAGGTGTATATGCCTACCAGTTGAGCATAGCAGTTAATGCCTCTGACCACAGCAGCAGGCTGTAACCTCACAACCGCTTCTGCCAAAATAAATGCGTGCGTCTTCGACTTCGGGACTGCAAATTCTGCCCTTAGTAAACAAGACACACCCCACGGGTCGCTGCAGTCCCCGTAGCTGAACACTAGAGGGTGCTGGAGTCCCACGGTGGCACGGCAGCGCCCGTGCCGGCAGATGACTCCCTCCCCGCCTCGCTCGCCCTCCTCGCTCCCCCAGCCGCATCACGCACATTCTGCGCTGCTTTTCCACTAAGATGCCCCCTTGGAAAGCCAGCCTCCCATTGGAGTGGAGGAATGCCGGGGAGCCGGCGACAGAAAGCTCCATTTAATTCTCTTGCAAGACGGGAGGGACGCAGGCTTCCCCTCCATCTGCCCCTCCCCCCCCGTTACATATTATTGGGCCAAAACCCCGGGTTTTTATGGCTCGCCAGAGACATGATTAGCGGATGTTTCGGCCATGATGCATATTGCCCCACTGCCTAATTGCCGCGAGCGCGTCTCCCGTTGGCTCGCAGCTGCCCAGAAGAGACTGGGGCCGAGGCAGCCTTTGCAGCGCTGGAAGCCAAGAGGGCCTCTCTGCCGGACTCCCCCCTCCT
Organism: Varanus komodoensis; assembly: GCF_004798865.1. Lineage (NCBI taxonomy): Eukaryota > Metazoa > Chordata > Lepidosauria > Squamata > Varanidae > Varanus > Varanus komodoensis. The sequence goes on along the minus strand of NW_025335550.1, from coordinate 10,478,771 downwards.
GTCTTCTGCACGGCTCCGCTGCCTGCTGGGAGAGCCGAGCTGGAGCTGCAGAAGGAAGGCTAATCGGTCGCCCGCCAAGAGGTGGCAGCTCCAAATTAGATTCACCTTTTAATGTCGGAGTAATCCGATTTGGACAGCTCTCTGGCAGAATGCGGGCTAAATTGTACCTGAAAGATGGGCGGGCAGGCTGCATCTCTGCACCCCCCGTGGGGAGGTGGAGGAAGAGGAGCAGAAGGGTCTCTCTTCAGCATTGCCTTCCCCCGGCCCCAAGCAAGCCGGGGAAGGATTGCTGCCTAGAGATGGGGTGGAGAAGGGTCTGAGCGCAGCACCCCCTGCAAGTGCTTTAAGCAGCACCACGATGTGCAGAACTGTGGTAGGATGAGCAAGAGCGAGCCTTTTCCCTGGTCAGTTGGCAACCCCGGCTTCGTCCACACAGTCCTGGGATGCTATTTCCTCTCCTCCTCGATGGCTGTGATGCTCCTGCGAGGCATGCCCAGCATGTGCCAACAGCGCGGGATTAAGCTCTCAGGCCGTGTGGCCTGCTCCGCAGCGACCGTCGGCAGCGCTTGAGGCGCATGGCCACACGGCTCTTCTCCGCCTCATCCCTCGCTGTCCTGCCACTCTCCCCCTGAGCAGCTGCTCCTAATAAGCCGCTAAAGATGATACAGTACGTGGAGGCTGGCAGTCCGGTGGGAGCTGCCATGATTTATGTAATTGGTCTCGGGGGAGACAGGAGATCTAATATTTACATGCCAGCATTAGTCTCCGGGGAGCCTGCCTGGGCTGCCAAGGCAGGCTTAGCTCACCTCCCTCGATTCGGCCACTCGTTCGGGGAAAGAAGAGCGCCGCGACCGGAACGGTGTGCGTGCGGTGCCTGGCGTTCCGTGCTTTGAGCTGGGACTGCTCTGAAGAACCCACGCACGGGTGGGTGGCTGGTGCTCCCAAGGGCTCCTCTTGCGCACTGTTGGTCTGGCCCGTGAGTGTAACATTTGCCACAAGCAGGGCGGCCTGAGCAGGGAATGGGCCTGGGCTCACCAGTGTGAGTGGCGTCCAGGGCTCGCTGCTGAGACCTTTGGCCCGTCTCGTATACAGGGCATCTGAGCCGTCTCTGGGAGACAGGCCGGCCGGTGCCTGGGGAGGGAGGGCTGGGTATATTCCCTTCGCCCTTTCCCGGCTGTTCTGGGTCACCGCTGCAGCTGCGTGAGAGCAAATGGCAACACAGAGGTGGAAAAGGCGGAGAGAGAGGCTGGCCATGGTATTCCCCTCCCCGCCTGTAGCAGCTTTACTCAGGCTTGGCCTGTGACCCGTAGAGGGGGTGGGGGTGGCGGCAAGGGATTAAGGGGACCTAATCCATATAGGGAGATTAGAGAGGCAAAGGAACTGGCTTTCCCGAGCAAGCAGCAAAAAGGACGTCTGGTGCCAGAGCTTCCCTTGATTCAGGGCTCAGTCTTGGACCCTTTGCGTGTGTCCTGCCAGTAAACAAGAACACAGAAACGTAGAAACAGCGCGAGTTGGAAGGGGCCTCCTGGGCCATCTAGTCTGACCCCCAGCTCCAGCCGGCTCCACTCATGTAATGGAGTGTCGAGTGTGTGCCACCGAACATGTGCAGAACATATTTTACTCTACTCATGTGTAAACCTAGGTAATGTCTCTGATATTTGAGGTTTAGGGACAGCCAGGCACATAAATGCATCTCTGCTTGTGCTCTGGCACTTCTTTCACTGAAGAATGTCTTGCTCCCGTCATTGTCAGATCACACAAAGATCATCAAAACAATTAAAATACAAAGAGAAAAAGCAAGCAAATCCCTGCTAGATATTGAAATCGGCAAATGTTCCGCTGAATGCAGAGTTGACGTGTGGTGCATGGTTTCTCCACAGGGGGGCAGAAGGGAGGCAGGTTTCTTAAACCAAATAGCCCTTTGCCTTGCTTAATTTGATAAACTCCTCTTAGCAAGAAGCGTTCTCTCCTTCCTGTTCTTTAGCCAGTTACAGAAGCTCGTGCAGGCCCTTCCTCTTACCCTTGGACTTCTAAGCTTGCCCAAGAATTTTTTTGCTAAGGAGAGTTTATGGATAGTCCTCACAAAAGAGAGGTGTAGACAGTGGGGTCCCCCAAACATCTGTCCAGATGAGCAGAATCTCACTGCCTCTGGCTGCATGAGATTGTTGACTGACATGGTGGGTTTTTTTTGCGGGGGGGGGCGGTATTCAGTCTCTCTATCCCCTGTACATATCAGGGGTTACTAAAGTGCTGTCTATCACTTTTGCAAGTGGGTGAAGAGAGAGTTGGGAGTTTCTGCTTTCATTAGGGCTTCCTGTGCTGGTGAGAGTCTATTCTCAAGTACTGCAGGGACTGTAACCATTCTACTTTTCCTTAAAGGTCACCTTATGGCAACCTGGTGGAAGAGCTACATTCTAGCTGCACTATTCATTCTTCCCCAAAATACCTGCCCTGTGCACCATTTTAACAAGCAATGTCCACAAAGGCAGTACCATAAGTAAAAAACTGGTTAAAAACTAGGCTAGTCATTTTCCAGGGTCAAATACCAGGAAATTGGTTCTGCCTTTGGTAATAGAGACAGTTGGAAAGTTCACCAGAACTTGGAGAGAGTTTAGGGGTGGTCACCCCCAAAGATATAGAAGTTCTTGGAGTTTGGTCTCAGTGAGAAAGAACCCTTTCCAAAAAGCTAGCGGAAAAAGGAAATATTGACCATGACCTGCCGTGGAGGATTTGATTACTGCTGTCGTGAGCTGCCTGAAGAGCTTTGACTGTTGGGCAGTATATAAATGGAGCAAAGAGATCCACATTTATCACGGGCTGCTGTTCAGCATGACTCTGCAGCCTCCCGTCTCGGAGGCGGAGCGCTGGGCAGCTCAAGCAGGGAAGCCAGGCAGCCGTTGTGTCTGGCTTGTGGTCTTCCCATTTGGGCATCTCAGTGGGCACTGCGGGCACCAATTGGTGAGTGAAAGAGGCTTTTGCCTGATTTAGCAGGACCCTCCCGATGTATTTTCCCAAGCCCATCATCCCCCTCTGGTTGGAGAGAAAGTGCTTGCCCCTTTTGGCCCTGCTTGGTGACTTTCTCTGTTGCCCAACAGGCAAATGCAGAAGCTGGTGAAGCGCCCATCTCTGCATCATGGTGCACACAGCTTTTGGGTTGCCCTCGGCAATTTCCTTGAGTTGGGTTCAGAAGCTGGGGGCACGGATGCGTCTGTGTCACGAGCTGCAGTTGCAACACTTGGATATCAAAGTTTGGCACTTTGGAACTGGTATTTTAAAAAGTCGGTTTCCCAGCTCCACGGCATGCAAGGGGCATCCTGGAAGTGCATGGGGCACGTGTCAGAGGCAGGAGGAGCTTTCGGGCTCTTCCTTTCCAGTGTCCGTCCCTCTTCCTTGGCCGCTCTGGACCGGCTGTGCTGCTCTGGTAAACTGCCGAAACGTGCTCGCTCCATCCCATGGTGATGGAGGCTTCTTTTACCTGGAGCTGCCCCTCCCGAGCAGGGCATCCTCCTCTCTTGGAGATACACAGCCTGAAGGGGTTCTCAGCTCGGGAGGCGGCTGTGCTTGAAGAGGGCGAGACTGCATGTGGGGGGGCGTCAGCGCCCCTCTCTCTTCCCACCGGTTCTCAGCACCTGTTCAGGCGCCCGCCTCCTCTTGCTTTCCTCCAGCACGCCTGCCTTGGGGGTGCTGAGCTGCAGGTCTGTGGGCCCAGTCTACTGGCCTCGTGGCCCAGGGCCTGAATTCCCGGCCTGTGGGAGATTGTGGTGGTGCGGTGCCCGGTGCTGTTCCAACCACAGCATCTGCTTTTGCAGTGCCACACATCTGTATGGCACTAGTTTGGGGAAGTCTGCCCTAAAGTAACGAACCCTCTGTAAGCCTAGCTGGAATCACAGTGTGTTCCACTTGGATTTGTCCTGGCCGCCTCCCCTCCTTTTCTGGGCACCCCCCATGTGGCAAATCGCAGACGGGGCAGGGGCAGGGCGCTGCCCTCTTCTCCACCACGATGCGAGGAGGCATCATGAGCGGTTCTTCCTGTGCTGACCAGTAGCATGGGAATAACTCTGGCACCGTACGTCTTGATCAGCTGTGGGGGAACAGGGTGGCCAGCGCAGTGTGTGTGTCGGGGAAGCTGGCCGAGGCTGTTCGCCGCCCCTCCCTCCCCACCCGCCGGCCGGCCTTCCTGATTGCGGCGGCCTTTGGGGGCCATGTGCTCGACTCCCTGGCCTTTGCCCTTGCTCCCGGCCCTCCCCCGCCCTGTCTGCCCATCCATCCGTCCGTCCGTCCGTCCATCCGTCTGTCCAGCCGCCGGCTCTTCCATCCATCAAGCCAGCTGTCCCTCACATTCCGCGTTGCTATGGGAACCCTTCGGCATGTCAACGGGCTGCTGCTGAGGTTGCCGGGAGGGCTGGTGGGCCTGGCCTTCCTCTTCCCAAGGGGGGAGCAGGCAGCCCCAAGGCGAGATCCTGCCCCCCCCCCCCCAGACAAGAGGCTTGTGCCGTGCCTTCTGCCTTCGGGAGAGCCGAGAGCTCCGGCAGAAGGGCGATCCTCCGCAAGGGAACCTCCGCCTGTGTGGCAGCGATCCCATTTTGGGGCGGGGGGGGGAGCCGGACTAGACCACTGCCAGCAGGGATGCAAGATTTGGGGGCTTTTGCCCTGCCTCCGGAGGATGAATCTCCTGCCTCGCAGCTGCAGTTTGTGGTTTTCCCCCAGGCCAGCCATGCAAACTCAGGATAAATGGTTTGTTTGGATTTCTATCTGGAGGGCTTGGAGCAGGTTACAACCTAAACCCCCAAGCTCTAATCATACAATACATCAGGATAAAAAGCTACACCGAGCTTGCCAGCCAGATTAATACCTCCAATTAAATTCAGCTTCCGAAAACAAACCCTGAGAAAGGTCTTTAAATGCTGGCTAAAGAAACTGCAGATTTGGACAAGCCTCCACCGAGGGAGAGTCCCGGAGCAGCTCTGACCGTGCACCTCTCCAGCTCTTCTGGGCATTCGCAAGTGAGGTGCAGGTCCGTCAGGTGATGGCCACTGCGGAGTCAAGGGGCAGCTTGTGGGCACAAACCGTCCCACCCAGACTGCTAAACACTAAAGGATGGGTGTTCACTTTGCATTTGCTTCGAAGGAGTATTTTTCAGTCCTCAGCCATGGACTCGCTGAGATGAAGCGGCGTTATGCCCGCCTGCATTGACCATTTCGTCATAGAGGATACAGGTAGAACCGGGGGCGCTCGCCTGGAGTGGTTTGCCCCCGCTTCTCTCGCAGCTGGCTCCCACAGCCCCCGCGATCAGGACGTGGGGAGAAGGGTCTTTGACCGAGGGAGAAGCTGAGGACTGCTCCGGCGGAGCTCCCCCTCCGTGAGCCGCCAGCGGCCTCACTCCGCAGCCCCAACTCTCGCGTGACGAACGGACATCCCTCTTCATCCCGGGCTGGCTTCCAGTCCTCACAGACACTCCCTAATCCCTGGGATTTTTTTCTTGCTGCGCCTGCCTCCTGACCAAAAAAACAAAAAGCCAAACAGAACAACCCCACCCCACATAAAATAAATAAAAAAATGTACAGGGGCCGGAGGAACAGCTGCTTCTGTACCCTCGGCTCAGTAAACAGCGCCTCGGTGTTGACCTAACAGCCATCTTGACATGCAGAGAAATCTCCCGCATTTCCAGGGAGCCTTCGCTCCTGCCTCTCTTGAACTCTTGCGCTCAGCATCTGCTCCGTGACTCACCCCGGCTGTCACTGGATGCTCAGGAGACAATTAATACGCACACAGCGCAGGAGGGAGGGGAGAGCGGGCGCCCTCCCTCCCTCCCTCCCTCCCTTCTCCGTGCCAGTGCTGGGGGCCTGCGGTTGGGACGGAGATTAATGGGTGCATTTGTTCGGCGGGAGAGGACAATGCGCAGGCCGGCCTGCCTGCGCTGGAGTGGAGTGCGCGCGCCCTCCGCCCCCCTCCTTGCCGGGCCTTTGTGTGAATCTCCCTGAATCAAAGGGCGAGGGAGCCTGAACAGGAGGAGGAGGAGGAGGAGGAGGAAGGGCAAACACACTTTGCATTTCAAAAGGGGGGGAGAGGGTGTGTTTGTGTGGTTGTTTTCCCTGCCTGCTCAGGTCCCCCGCCCCGCTGCTCCCCTACCTGCCCTGAGCCCACTGTGCGTGGGCAGGCAGGCCAAGCCGGAGGGCGCCCCGGGCCCGGCAGGGCAGGAGCGTTGCCAGGTTGCTGCAGGGCCGGTGATGGAGCCGCCAGGTGCCGGGCCCTGGCCGCCCTCGCTAGGACAGGAGCAGGAGGGGAGGCGGACAGGGCTGACCCCTCGGGAAGGTGGGCTGAGGGGGTGAAACCAGTTGGCGCCCGGGGCAGTTGGTCAGAATTGCCCCCACACAGCCCACCTCAAAAGCCCTGCTGGGGGCGCCGGTGCCGCCCTTCCGTACGCAACAGTGCTGGTGCCTGGCACCTCTCTGAGGAGGCTCAGCAGGGAAGGCCCGGCTTAAATAGGATGCCCAGCCAGCCGCCACCCCACTTGTGGGCTTGGCTCAGACTTCAGGGGGGCTCCATGGGGGTGGAGCTGATGAACAGACCCCTGGCGAGCTGCAGAGCTGCCCTCCTAAAACGGAATCGTTCGTGCCTGACAGGCGTGCAGTATTCTTGCACATCCGCAACATTGCTGAAGGAAAAGATGTCGTTTGTCAAGAGGTGTGCTCTCTCTCTCTCTCTCCCCCCCCCCCTCGTGCTCTTGTACACACCTTGCCGACCTCCCAGCAGGTGTCAGTGTGAGGACTGAGATGGGAATCTGTCCCTTCTGTTAGTGGCCTGGAGAGATGCTTCCCGCACCTGCCTGCCTCCAGGGTGAAGATTCAGGAGAGCACCTGCTCTCCTGCGGAGGGGAGGGTGGGCGAGTGAGCAGCAGGGAAGCCGGGAGGGAGAAGCAGGAAGGCGGGAATACACCCGGTGCTTGCAGCTCCTCCTGCATGCTGCTGCCTGCGTCTTTCTCAACCCAGTTAGGAGCACTTCTCACAGCCTCTGCTGCGCAGAGTGCGCTCGAGACACAAACCGCATTGCACACCGCCACGTTCCACACGTGCCTCTGTGCCATGCCAGAGTGGCCTTGCTGTCACGGAGGCCACAACTCTTGCACGCCTGGGAAAATATCCCTAAGGCGGGTGAGCTAGTGTGCAAAATTGCCACCCACCCTTACCCGGTCCCCTCACCCCTCCCCCACACATTGTTCTTCTTACATTGTGGGGAGAGGCGCGTGCATTAAATCCATTCTTTAGAAAGACCTCTGGCTAATTCTGTTTGGTTCAGGAGCAGCCCTTTCCACTGCCCCTCACGGCCACAGGTGCCTGGTCCGACAGCCCCACCAGTTCCTCCAGGAGCTTCCAGCTGCACCCAAGGGCGTGTGCCCCCCCCCCCAAGAGTGCGGGCAATGCTTCCTTGCCTCTGAATGCCTCTTTCACTGGGATTTTACATCCAGCAGCAGGATTGCTCTGAGTCTCCAGCTTGCAGAACCAAAACCGCCTGGTGTGCCCAGCTTTCGGCAGACACAGTATAGATGTCATGGCAATGGTTGTAAAGAGAAGCGACCCCATCTGGTAGCTTCCAGGTGCATTGGACTGCAATGCCCTGCACATTCCCCGGTTGGGGGATTATTGGATTTGTAGTCCAGCACTAGATTGGGGTGGGCTGTGCTAGCGACGTACAGACCCTCCCCTTTCTTGCAGCCTCATCCTAGCCATGTTTATCACCTGAACTCTCCTTTAGGATTTCCTGAGAGTTGCCTGCTCATGCTTGGACCTGTCTTCACCTCTGTATGGTCTAAAGGTAAAGGTAAAGCCAAAGGTTTCCCCTTGACGTTGCGTCCAGCCATGCCTGACTCCCGGGGCGGTGCTCATCTCCGTTTCCTGGCCGAGGGAGCCAGCGTTTGTCCGCAGACGGTCTCCGTGGTCGTGTGGCCGGCATGACTAAACACCGAGGTGCAGGAACGCTGTTACCTGCCCACCGAAGTGGCACCTTTTCATCTACTCGCATTTGCGTGCTTTCGAACTGCAAGGTTGGCAGGACTGTATGGTCTAGGAAGGTTTTAAAAAAATTCGAGACGCCAGTGTCCTCAAGTTGTGCGCCTCCGCTTGTGTGAACTGCAGCCGTGCGGGGCGCAATCTGCTTCGTTTGCCCGCTCCTGTTTTGTTCTTGAGCGGATCTTGGCGCAGTGCCAGAGGTCCTTTCCTCTTGGCAAGAGCCATGGCCGTTTCGGGGTTTGGTGCCGCACGGGGCACAGGTGCCGGCATGGGCTGCAGGCGGGGGCTTGCCCTGCTCTTAGCGACCGCGTCTGAGCCACTCGGGGGGCCTCTTGGGTTGAGGGGCAGATAAAAATGCTGCCGCGCACCCTCATCCTCATCCCTGTCGACACAGTGATATCACGGCAGCCTGGCTCAGCTGCTAGATTGCCCCTTCCTCCCAGCTCCCAGTCCAAGATGTTCACCTTGGTATCCAATCCAGTGCCCTCCGGCTAATCCTATTTTGCAAGAGAAGCCCCCCCCCGCCACCCCCGCGCTCACGACCAAGCCAGAGCAGCTGGTCTCCTCGAGCTGCTGCAGCCCCTCCCCCTCCCCCCACCCTTACAGGTGGTTTGCCTCGCAGTCCCGCCGGCCCCCCCCCACAACTTCCAGCTGCCCCCTGGTGCCGGTGCCTGCCTCTTCCCCGGGTCCTTGGGCAGCGGCGCCCGCAATCGGGGCCCCCTTCTTCTCCGTGCCTGGACTGGCAGGGATTGCCGGCGGGGGTGGCTGCCGGAGCCGGCGAGCGAGCGGGGCCGCGCGCACTCATTAATTATCTAATCTCCCCTTTATGTTTAATTTACAGGCTGTGGCTGCCCTGGCCATATGCTTCTTTTGTTGCGCCTGCCTCTTTGTTGTGTCAGCCTCGCTTTGCCTCCCCTGATTTGCTCCTGACTCAGAAATCCGCCCTCCTCCTGCGCGTCCCCCCCACTCACCCCAAACACGAGGCGATCGCAGGAAATTCCCTTTCCGTCTTGTCCCTCCCCCCCCCCCCCCAATCCATCATTGTGCGGTTTTTCTGCTGGCTGGGAATTTGTAGCTTTCCACCCCCTTCTCCCTCCCTCTCTCTCTCCCTCTCTCTTTCCTTCCTTCCTTCCTTCCTGCCTTCCTTCCTTCCTTAGGATCATCAGTTCCAGATTTGTATAGGGGATCTGCAATTGTCTGGGAGAATCTCTCCTGTGCATCCCCCTTTCCTCCCCCTTCCCAGCACTGATCCTCCTTCTACCCCCCCCCCCTGCACCCCCCCCCCCCCCCCAATCTGTCAGAAGTCCACTCCAGGAGACGGTTTTGCTGGCAAGCGCCCCTTTGCCATTGGCGACTCCCCCGTGTGTGTGTGTCTCTCTCTCTCTCTCTGTTTCTAAGGTACGTGCAAAGCAGATTTTGATGTCATTTATTGTCCAGCTCTTCCCCTTCTCCTGCCAGAGGCTTGCCGTGGGGTTGTCGGGGAACAGACGGACATTCATGGCGGCTTGTGGGGGCAGACAGACCCCTCTGACTCCCCGATCCCCTGCAAGAAGCTCATGCTTTTGTTCCAGGGTCCGTGTGTTGCGGGGAGTGAGCAGAAGAGATGCAAACATACTTTTGGGGGACCCCGTTCCTAGTTTGCCTCCTCTTCTCTCTTTCTCTTGCATGGCAATATCAGAAGATCCCCTCCCTCCGCCTGCCCCCCTCCCTGCTCTGCTGAAAACTTGTTGCTGAGTTTCAAGGTCCTCGCTGATGTATTTTGCGATCTTGCCCTCTGACTTACATAGTTTTTCTTGCCTTCCCCAAGTCTCTCGCCCTTCCTTTTGGGGGACTCCGTAGCAGGAAGGGGTTTGGTTAAAGCTTGGCTCGCGTTCTGCACCTGCCTGCTTGCAACGGGAGGTGGGGAACAAAGGTGGCCAGGAAGGTCTCCTCTCTCCGGAACCCGTTGCTCGGGCTGTCCAACGTTGTGATTTGGGAGAGCGCGGAGCGGCCAAGGGGTGATGGCACATCCGGGGGCTGCAGGGGGCACGTCCTTCCTCGTAAGTTGGGGGTAGGAGGCTGAAGGGGGGTCCCCACTTGTGCCGTGAATTCCTGCATTTTCGGTGCCTGTTCTTTAAACATAGCAAATGCTGGGGGTTGGAACGGGGTGGGAAACTTACTGCAAACCCCTTACAGGGCTGCCCAGTAACCGGGACATCTGTGCATCGTGGTTGCTTGTCTTGAAGGGTGTTGTGGAAGTGGGGGAGGGGGGGTCGCTCTCTTGCTCACCCAGGGCACATAGGAGAACCAGCGCTCACCTGAATCGGGTGACTAAAGTCCCTCTGAATGAGCTTGTGTGCGACTGTCCGGATCATTCTAGCCGGCATCCTGTTGTGTAAGACGGGGAATTTTCTTGCTAGGGAATATCCCCCTGTGGAGAGCAGTTCCCACAGGAAAGGGC